>NW_028162131.1:0-56655 GCF_964263955.1 Coregonus lavaretus
ACAGCAACATTTTTAGGTGTCACTGCAGAACACCCTCCATATGCATATGAACACATACTCAGAGGTGGGGCTTACAAGACTCACATTTCATATACTCAGAGGTGGGGCTTACAATACTCACATTTCACATACTCAGAGGTGGGGCTTACAATACTCACATTTCATATACTCAGAGGTGGGGCTTACAATACTCACATTTCATATACTCAGAGGTGGGGCTTACAATACTCACATTTCATATACTCAGAGGTGGGGCTTACAATACTCACATTTCACATACTCAGAGGTGGGGCTTACAATACTCACATTTCATATACTCAGAGGTGGGGCTTACAAGACTCACATTTCATATACTCAGAGGTGGGGCTTACAAGACTCACATTTCATATACTCAGAGGTGGGGCTTACAAGACTCACATTTCATATACTTTTCAAGACATAACTGTAGGACAAACATTTTATTTGATATCAGAATATACTTCAAATAAAATAAATCAATGTATGCTACAGCAGAACACATATTATAGTATATAGGCCTCCTGCCTATCTGATAATATGAAGCGCATATTCAGATTAACTTCACAGTACAGAACAAGTTTGTAAAGTTTTCCAGAACCTCCCACAACACGGCCATTTCCTGGTGCGTCTTCTCCTCCCTATCTCTTGTTTTGCTCCTGGTGTCTGTGACACATCTGGGTCCTTTAGCAATCCATGACCTCACATAGGGGACTGGGTTGAATTTGGTCAGGGGTGGGCCAACAAGGTTCAGAAAGAGTAGCCCTGATATGGTGGAGGTATGCAGTGAGGCGCGGGTTGAGGTGCAAATCAGATTCATTTGAGAAAATCCCTGCTGGCCTTCTGCACTGGAGATGGGGATGGTGCTGACCACCATCAACATCTCTTTAAGTCCATCTGGAGATGGGGATGGTGCTGACCACCATCAACATCTCTTTATGTCCATCTGGAGATGGGGATGGTGCTGACCACCATCAACATCTCTTTAAGTCCATCTGGAGATGGGGATGGTGCTGACCACCATCAACATCTCTTTAAGTCCATCTGGAGATGGGGATGGTGCTGACCTCCATCAACATCTCTTTAAGTCCATCTGGAAAGTCTCCTTTATCATTACCATCAGTGTCCCTGTACTGCCTGTAGGCCCGTATGACCGTACGTGGACTGACAATGCCAAACCTCTGGCAGAGAGATTCTGTCACTGTTTCTCCATACAGTGCTCCTGCATCCTCTGGCCAGTATTGAGCATAAAGCACCTTCAGCTCCTCTATGAACTGGCTGTATCCTGTATTGTCCACTGGTGACTGCCCTGTGTGCAGTAATAACACCATCACTTCCCTGGTGACTGCCCTGTGTGCAGTAATAACACCCTCACTTCCCTGGTGACTGCCCTGTGTGCAGTAATAACACCATCACTTCCCTGGTGACTGCCCTGTGTGCAGTAATAACACCCTCACTTCCCTGGTGACTGCCCTGTGTGCAGTAATAACACCCTCACTTCCCTGGTGACTGCCCTGTGTGCAGTAATAACACCATCACTTCCCTGGTGACTGCCCTGTGTGCAGTAATAACACCATCACTTCCCTGGTGACTGCCCTGTGTGCAGTAATAACACCCTCACTTCCCTGGTGACTGCCCTGTGTGCAGTAATAACACCCTCACTTCCCTGGTGACTGCCCTGTGTGCAGTAATAATTGTGTAGTCTCTCTTTTGGAGCTCGAGTGACAATTCAGATAGTTGTTGAAGTGCATGACACAATTCATCATACACTACAAAGTGCTTGTGAAGAGCCGGGTAATTTCTCATTTCTTGGGCCATTGTTTGGGCATGTTCAAAACCCTTTATTCTGAGGGCTCTTTGTTGCTTTTTTACCTCTGAGGCAGAACATGTTACTGTACATTCCACCCACTCCTTTGCTAGTTTCAACCCTCCAGTCTTTTCCGGCCCCAAGCTCCCTTCCTTTTTGCATGTTGTACAGCCCAGCTTTGAATTTTGCATAAATTTGCTTGGTCTTGAACTGAGCCTCTGTCCAAATTGCACCTGCTCCGTGCACTTCGTCGGTGGATGGACATATGTAGAAATAAGAGAGCAGGTCTGAAATCAATGGGGAAGGATTAGGATGATTGCACAGAAGGATCTCCGCACTTTTACATGATGGTTTTTCTAGGAGGTGGGAGAAATAACCAGGAGGCAACTTGATTTAACTCTGATCGCTTTTTTAAATGTTTACAGTGCAAACAGTGAACAAATTGTATAAATAATGCCGCGTGAGGTACCGGAGCCGGGCAAATAGGTGCTGGAACAAATGAGGTCAAATCTGAGAGGTGCCAGATCCGGCTCAAATTAAGCACTGGAACCCAGACCAGTTTAAATGTGTCTCACCTGTAAGGAGACCTAGACCAGTTTAAATGTGTCCAACCTGTAAGGAGACCTAGACCAGTTTAAATTTGTCTCACCTGTAAGGAGACCTAGACCAGTTTAAATGTGGACAAATGAGCCCCAGAGTGTGAACATGAATGCTAGTGTGATGATGATGCTGTCAGTACAGCATAGTGTGGTGAGTTTCAGAGTTGGTCATTAGTCCTCATAGGGGATGGTTTCATTCTATGGAGTAGCAGTGGTCTTCATGACATTGTGCATGTTTTAGATCAAATCCATTGCGGTGAACTGCACAGACTCACTAATCTACAAATCCCCTTGCATCTCAAATATTGACTCACTAAGTGGTCCAGATCAGTGATTCTGCGCATCTCCTTGATCAGACTGATCCCCTCCAACACACTGAAGACGGTTTGTCACTATAGAGCCGAGTCAAGCCAAGCAGGGCCAAACTGGGCTGGCTAACACTACAGAGCTGAGTCAAGCCAAGCAGGGCCAATCTGGGCTGGCTAACACTACAGAGCTGAGTCAAGCAGGGCCAAACTGGGCTGGCTAACACTACAGAGCTGAGTCAAGCCAAGCAGGGCCAAACTGGGCTGGCTAACACTACAGAGCTGAGTCAAGCAGGGCCAAACTGGGCTGGCTAACACTACAGAGCTGAGTCAAGCCAAGCAGGGCCAAACTGGGCTGGCTAACACTACAGAGCTGAGTCAAGCCAAGCAGGGCCAAACTGGGCTGGCTAACACTACAGAGCTGAGTCAAGCAGGGCCAAACTGGGCTGGCTAACACTACAGAGCTGAGTCAAGCAGGGCCAAACTGGGCTGGCTAACGCTACAGAGCTGAGTCAAGCCAAGTTCTGGAACCATCCTTGAAAGGACAATGTGTAAAGAAAATATCCCAGCCAGTCCAGTCCAGTTGTGGTCAGCTCTGTTGTGTGAATCTTGTTTCTCCATACCTCTAAATGCCATCTTTCTAGATGGTGCCACTTTCAAATAAAATAAAATAAAATGTAATTACATTTGTCACATGCACCGAATACAACAGGTGTAGACCTTACCGTGAAATGCTTACTTACAAACCCTTAACCAACAATGCTGTTCAAGGAATAGAGTTAAGAAAATATTTACGAAATAAACTAAATTTTAAAAACATATCAAATCAAAAAAGTAACACAATAAAATGACATAACAATAATGAGGCTATATACAGGGGGTCATTCTTGAGGTGGAGTAGCTCTGCCAGTCAATGTGTGGGGGTACAGGCTAGTTGAGGTCATTTGTAAAGTGACTATGCATAGATAAACAGCAAGTAGCAGCAGTGTAAAATCAAAAAGGGGGTGGGGGGGGGGGGGTCAATGTAAATAGTCCGGGTGGCCATTTCATTAATTCTTCCCCCATTCGTTTGGGATTGACACCTGCAGTCACCTTGATTTAAGACCACTTTTGAGAAGTGTTCCACAGGCAGTAAATCTATTGTAGAATAAATGGAACCTGGATCCATTTCATTCTATTAACATGGCTTGTGTGTGTTATAGCAGTAATGGGGTTAAACTGATATTAAAATGACAACTCCATAGGTGGGTACCAGGTCAGGGGAGTTCATCTCTGCTCCCAGCATCCCTGGGACAGTACTGATCAACATAGCTGACCTGATGCAGAGGTGGACCAGTGATGTTTTCCTCTCAGTGGTGAGACTTGCCCTTCCATTTGACACACTGTTAACTCATAAGATCATACAAGATGTTACAGGCTTATTGCATGTGGAAACAGACCTGCATTCAATTACTATTTAAAATCATGTTGAATACTTAATAAGCAGTGCTTGATTGAGTTTGCCTGTTGCAATGGAACCAATAGAAAAGTCCTAAAAGTACAAACATCAAAAACTTTTCTCGTTCAGTTAGTCCCTCCCTGTTTCAGCTAATTATCTTCAGTTTGGTGCCTAGTGAATACGACTCAGGTCTCTATGGAAACATCAATGTAAATTCACCTTAGGTTTTTACTCACTTTCCCTTTCAGGTCTATAGGGTTTTGCTGCCCCCTGCTGGAGACCGGAGCACAAGGCAGTCCCTGGCTTTCTTTGGGCAGCTGGAGGATGAGGCCCTCCTCACCTGTTGTGACGGGTCCAACAAATATCCCCTGGTGAAGGCAGGGTCCTATCTCATCCAACGCTTCAATGACTCTTATGGGAGGCAGTGAGCATTTCCCATGTTAAGCTATGGAATTAATTGTACAGCATTGGATTGGTGTTGGCATGGGGTAGAGGGAGTTTACATATACCAGTCATTTCCTTTTAAATCCATGAAGGGAAGTGGACAAGTTCACACTTAGAAAGGAGATAATAGTTCCACACCCCATGTGTCCTGATAACTACAGGAATGGAACCATATTGAGGTTGGCTGCTTTCTATACGGTTTGATGGGAGAGAGAGAGAGAGAGAGACAGAGAGAGAGAGCGAGAGAGAGAGAGAGAGAGAGAGAGAGAGGTCATGCTCAACATGAGCTCCTGATTTATTTCAGTTTTTTTGTTTTTAGAATGAGATAAACACTCGAATCTAAAAATAATTCAAAATAATTCAAGACAACAACTCTATTAAATCAGAATAGAAAAAAAAGTAACTTTGCGCCTCAAATTAAGAAGTTGACTCTCACTAGCTAGCTACACAACAAAAACCTAGCCAGCAGGCTTACAAGCCAGCCAGAAAATTGAGCTAGGACAAACCTAGCAAGGGGAGTTAATACAACTACATCAAACGACCAAACTGAGTGAGTATATCAAAAAGAAGCACGGACTCCAACTTTAAACATATCTTCTGTTTTTGTGTGTGAAGATCTTTCACTCCTTTTGCTGGTTTTTGAGCTAAACAGGAGCTAGCTAGCAACAGCAGCAGACAAACAAAACTGGTTGCCATAGCAACGGTGCAGCAGAACAGAGCAGCAGCAGCAGTAGTAGCAGAGCCCACAGGCACCATGTCCCCCCTCCCCTTCAGCGCTGAGTCCATTCTCTACCCTCCAGAGGCCCACAGGCACCATGTCCCCACTCCCCCTCAGCGCTGAGTCCATTCTCTACCCTCCAGAGTCCACAGGCACCATGTCCCCACTCCCCCTCAGCGCTGAGTCCATTCTCTATCCCCCCAGAGCCCACAGGCACCATGTCCCCACTCCCCCTCAGCGCTGAGTCCATTCTCTACCCTCCAGAGCCCACAGGCACCATGTCCCCACTCCCCCTCAGCGCTGAGTCCATTCTCTACCCTCCAGAGGCCACAGGCACCATGTCCCCACTCCCCCTCAGCGCTGAGTCCATTCTCTACCCTCCAGAGTCCACAGGCACCATGTCCCCACTCCCCCTCAGCGCTGAGTCCATTCTCTACCCTCCAGAGGCCACAGGCACCATGTCCCCACTCCCCCTCAGCGCTGAGTCCATTCTCTACCCTCCAGAGCCCACAGGCACCATGTCCCCACTCCCCCTCAGAGCTGAGTCCATTCTCTACCCTCCAGAGGCCAAAAATGACACAACAAGGAAAGCTTTTAAACAGAATATACTAAAGGGGAGGCCAGAAACCCTTTTCACAGACCTCTACAAAAACAGTGATGTGAGTAATCTCATCTTTCTCACTGACCAGCCAAATGCATGGCGCTCAGCAGTCTACTCTCACTACCCATCCGTAAAGAAAGAGGGAATCTGTAATGGGTTGAAGCTGAAAGTGAAAGAGACAGATGACCCTGACAGCACCATGATAACAATCAACCTCTACAAGACTGGGACTGTCATGGTGCAAGGTAACCTTAGGCTGTTTGAAACAGACTTTCAGACCATTAAGGAGAGAGCAGAGAGAGAGAAGGACACCACCAGTGACATGCCCTCCCTCAAGACAAACTCCACCAGCACCACCCTCACCCCCACTATCCCCACCCAAAAAGGCACATCCAGCACCTCTCTTCCCACCATAGTGGAGGACACGCCACAGGAGGAGAGCGACCCCCTCAGTTCAGAGCAGGCTCAGGCCCTCCTCACCACCATAGCTGCCATGAGGGATCAGTTCACCACACTGGAGGGAGAGGTGGTCCTGCTCAGGGAGAGTGTGAGCAAACAGCAAACAGCAACCAGACATCCACACCTTAGAGGAGCTCCTAACCAAGGTGCGGACAGAGCAAGACAGCAGCCTTGCAACACAGTTGAAAGAAGTTCAGCAAGAGAGAGACGGACTCAAGAGAGAGCTGGCTGATCTAACAGAGGAGGTGAGAGAGCTCCAAAAAGCCAGGCAGAGCAGTAATAACGAGCTGACCACACTAAGAGAGGAGCTGCAGGAGAGAAAGAGAACAGAAGACAGACTGCAGGAGCAGCTAGATCACCACTCTATGACCTGCCATCACACAGCAGAGGAGCCCACCTCAACCAGCCAGGCCTCCCCAGCCCTGCCGGCTGCATGCCTCCCCCCCAGCCCCCAGAACAGCCTCCCACTGACAGCGGCACCGGCACAGACCAGCCACACCCCAGCTCCAACACCCACCAGCCCCAACTCTACCCCCTCCAGTCCAGAAGAAACACTGGCTGAGATTGTCCTGTTGATGGACTCAAATGGGAAGTTTGTTCAGGAGAAGAAACTTTTCCCTAGACACAAAACGAGAAAGGTGTGGTGCCCAACAACGCAGAGTGCCATGGCGCTGCTTGATAAGGCCCAGCTTGGGTCGCCAAGCCACATAATCATACACACCGGAAGCAACGACCTGCGTGCTCAGCAGGAGAGGGTGGCGACTTCACTACGGGGAGTGATTGAGAAGGCCTCCGCAATCTTCCCCAACTCAAGGATCGTGGTGTCAACCCTTCTACAGAGGAAGGACATCCACCCTGCCACAATCCAAAGAATAAACGCCAGCCTCTCCCGGGACTGTGCCCTGCGACCCAATGCCCACCATCCCACCCTCGATCTGGACTGTCTCTATGACCATGTTCACCTGTACAGGGAGACAGTCCCCATCCTTGCTAAGACTCTCAAGGACGTCGCTTTAAACCGCATCCCGACCTCTCCACCCAGGAACAGCGGAGCAATCTCCACCCCCCCCGAGATCACCGAGACAACACCCCGGACCAGTACCCTGGACCCCCCAGCCACGGCCACAGCACCACCAGCCTCAATGCCCACCACATCCAGCGCAGCACAGACCACCCCAGCCCAGCTTCAGACCCACCCAGACGAGGCCTAACACCCCCCTCCCCCCCACCACAGACCCACACCTGGAGGAGCCACAGCCCGGCAGACAGAGCTATGCACAAGCTGTGAGAGGAGCAACTGGTCCAGCTCCCACCAACGAAATGAGTGACATCAAACAAATGCTGAATCTACTATGCTCACGTGTGATAGGCCGAGGGTCATGGTAAGATGAGCACAAGAACTCCACCATCCTCACACTACATCCACCCAAGTGGCATGACACAAATACTATCTTAAATGATAAACAAATCACATTTGCATAATAAGAGTTTACCTTAATTGAAAAATCATATTTTAATAGTTCTTGTTGGATTGTGAGTGTTTATCTCATTTTGAATGTAAAGAAGAAACAGTTATGAAGTCTTTTTACGTTGCATGTTGGAATTTACAAGGCTTGAAGTCCTCTGCTTTTGGGCTAAAGAGCAGAAACCCAGACTTCCTTAAAGAAATTGATGATGTTGATATTGTAGTACTACAGGAAACATGGTGCAGAGGTGATGTTTCCACTGGCTGTCCACTAGGTTATAGGGAGATAATCGTACCATCCACCAAATTTAAAAGGAATCACACAGGGCAGAGCCTCAGGGGGAATGCTAATATGGTATAAATCTGAACTAACTAATTCAATCGAATTGATCAAAACAGGAGAATTCTTTATCTGGCTAAAAATCAACAAGGAGGCTATCTTAACAGATAACAACGTCTTCCTCTGTGCCACATACATTCCCCCCTCAGAGTCACCCTACTTCAATGAAGAGAGTTTCTCCATTCTAGAGGGGGAGATTAGTCAATTTCAGGCCCAAGGCAATGTGCTGGTCTATGGAGACCTGAATGCTAGAACAGCAGAAGAACTAGACACTATTAACAGTCATGGGGACAAACACCTACCGGGAAGCAACAACCTTTCCCTCCCCACATACCCCCCTAGAAACAACTATGACAAAGTGAAAAACAAAAATGGAGTACAGCTCCTGAAGCTCTGTCGAACACTGGGTCTGTACATAGTCAATGGTAGGTTAAGAGGGGACTCTTTTGGTAGGTACACCTACAGCTCATCCCTTGGCAGCAGTACTGTAGACTACTTCATCACAGACCTTAACCCAGAGTCTCTCAGAGCCTTCACAGTCAGCCCACTAACACCTCTCTCTGACCACAGTAAAATCACAGTGTATCTGAAAAGAGCAGAACCCAACCATGAAGCATCACGGCCCAATAAATTACATGGTACTAAACAGACCTATAGATGGAGTGCAAACAGTACAGAAATCTACCAAAAAGCAATTAGTAGCCAAAAAATACAATCTCTCCTGGACAACTTTTTAGCATTAACATTCCCAATGAAGGTATAAATTTGGCCGTTTGGAACATAAACTTTATATTTGACAAATTAGCCTCCTTGGCTAATCTTAAGAAACATAAGAGCAAACCAAAAATAATAGATCATGAAAAATGGTTTGATAATGATTGCAAAAATCTAAGAAAGTCATTGAGAAATATATCTAATCATAAACACAGAGACCCAGACAACAAAAATATACGTCTTCAATATGGGGAAACACTGAAGCAATACAAACACACCCTAAGAACAAAAAAGGAACAGCACATTAGAAATCAGCTGGATGTGATTGAGGAATCCATAGAATCAAACCACTTCTGGGAGAATTGGAATAAATTAAACAAACCTCATAATGAGGAATTGGCTATCCAAAATGGGGATATGTGGAGAAATCACTTTGCAAACCTCTACAGCAATATAACAAAGAGCCCAGAACAACAAGATATACAAGAAAAATTACAAATCCTTGAATCAGCAGTCAAAGACTATCAGAATCCTGTGGATACCCCAATTACAGAACAAGAATTATTGGAAAAACTTTGCACTCTCCAACCCAAAAAGGCCTGTGGTGCTGATGGTATTTTAAATGAAATGATCAAATATACAGACCACAAATTCAAATTGGCTATACTCAAACTCTTCAACATTATCCTAACTGCAGGTATTTTCCCCGATATTTGGAACCAAGGATTGATCACACCAATTTATAAAAATGGAGACAAATTTGACCCAAATAATTACAGAGGAATTTGCGTTAACAGCAACTTGGGGAAAATTCTCTGCAGTATCATAAACAGCAGACTACATAATTTCCTTGATGAACACAACGTCCTAAGCAGAAGCCAGATTGGATTTGTAAAAAATTATCGTACAACAGACCACAGTTACACCCTCCAGACTCTAATTGACAAACAAGTAAATCAAAACAAAGGCAAAATCTACTCGTGTTTTGTAGACTTCAAGAAAGCATTTGATTCAATTTGGCACGAAGGTCTTTTTTACAAACTAATAGAAAGTGGTATTGGAGGGAAAACATATGATGTTATTAAATCAATGTACACTAAAAACAAATGTGCGATTAAAATCGGCAACAAGCAAACAGACTTCTTCTCTCAGGGACGTGGAGTGAAACAGGGCTGCCCAATAAGTCCAACACTATTTAACATCTACATTAACGAATTGGCAAAAACATTAGAAGAATCGTCAGCACCTGGTCTCACCCTACACAACACTGAAATCAAGTGTCTGCTGTACGCAGATGACCTGGTGCAACTGTCTCCCACTAAGGAGGGGTTACAGCAGCATCTAGATCATCTGCACAGGTTCTGTCAGACCTGGGCTCTGACCGTTAATCTAAAAAAAACGAATATAATGAAATTCCAATTAGAATCTGGCTCAAAATTTTCCAATCAGTTATAGAACCAATTGCTCTATATGGCAGCGAAGTATGGGGTCCGCTCTCTAATACTGAATTTACCAAATGGGACAAACATCCAATCGAAATACTGCATGCAGAGTTTTGCAAGACTGTATTGCAAGTGCAAAGAAAAACTCAAAATAATGCATGTAGAGCAGAATTGGGCCAATACCCCCTCCTTATTCGAATAGAAAAAAGAGCCATCAAATTTTACAACCATCTAAAAACAAGTGACCCCAAAACATTCCATCACACAGCTCTACTATGTCAAGAGATGAAATAAGAGAAGAGTCCCCTCAGCCAGCTGGTTCTGAGGCTCAGTTCACTAACCCAAACCAACCTCATAGAGCCTCAGGACAGCACTCAGAAAATCTGGCCCAACCAAATCATCACAAAGCAAAAAGAAAAATATATCACCTATTGGAAAGACACCACAAAAAATCAAAGTAAACTTCAATGCTATTTGGCTCTAAACAGACAGTACATGGTGGCAGACTATCTGACCACTGTGACTGATAGAAAACTGAGAAAAACACTGACTAGGTACAGACTCAGTGAGCACAGTCTGGCTATAGAGACCGGTCGTCACAGGCAAACCTGGCTGCCCAGAGAGGACAGGCTGTGCTCACTCTGCCCCCGGGGAGAGGTAGAGACAGATCTGCATTTCCTATTACACTGTGACAAATACTCAGACCTAAGAGAATCTTTCTTTCCCAAAATTATCATTCAGTACAACGAATTTGAAACTATAAAAGAGGAAGAGAAAATCAAATATTTATTGGGTGAAAAGCCAAAATGTGCAATTTTGGCAGCCAAATATGTGTCCTCCTGCCACAACCTGAGGGACAGCCAGTGAAAATTGTAATGTAATGTCAATAATATTTCCTGTTTTGTTTTGGCTTTCATAGCATGTAATATGTCTTCTCAGTCATGTTGAGATTGGTCGACTACTATTGCTTTAATGTATTGTTATTCTCATTAATATTGTTGTTGTAGTTGCTGTTAATGGTAATCCCATTTCCACTACTACTATTATTGCTGTTGGTCCCACCATTTTTGTTATATGTATACTTTGACAATGTAAGTAATTTTACTTGCCATGTCAATAAAGTCTATTGAATTGAATTGAATTGAGAGAGAGAGAGAGAGAGAGAGAGAGAGAGAGAGAGAGAGAGAGAGAGAGGACATCAGGTAAAGTTCTGGAGATGAGGGAATATGTGTGCAGAAAGAAACCCTCCAGTATGGTTAACCCCAGTTAGGCCCAGTATGGACTATCAATACAAGTGACCATTTAGAATGTGACCCAGTTCAATGGGTCTTAACAGAACTGGGGGATGTCAGCCATGAAGTTGTCTAAACACAACTGGAATATAATTTGTTTGTGATTCATTGTTAATGGATTTTCCATTAGGAACACAGGGGGAAAACCTAACACAACAACACACATAACACACAACCAATAAAAACAAAGGGGGAGGAAACCACTAAAGTCATTACCATATTGTCATTTTCTAACGACAGGGAGAAAACATGTAAAATCTAGAAGACTACTTTAGATCTGGTCAGAAGAAGCCTAGTGCACTACGTAGGGAACAGGGTGAGATTTGGGCCAGAGACAGTAACTCCTGGATGGAAATCTTCATTCTAATGACAGTGAGCAAATCTCCACCCTATTCCCTATGTAGTGCACTACTTTAGATCTGGTCAGAAGTAGCCTAGTGCACTACGTAGGGAACAGGGTGTCATTTGGGCCAGAGTCAGTAACTCCCCTGGGTATGAATTGTCTCTCTATCTTATCTGTCTTCTATATGATGTTCTCCTCTCCTCCTCTCTTCTCTCCTCTATTCACTCTATTCTATCATCCACACCACATGCCAGCTTCAACAAAATCCATTTACAAGTTAAAGACACACCTTGGAATAAATAGCAAAGGAAAACTACTACTAGATGGATTTTTTATTTCCCATCACCATGAATCATATTTAATAACTGAACAGTAGCAGACCTAACTTCATCTGTTCCTGACTCTGGGTAGTGGATTAAAAAGACCATCAATCTCCAATGATATTAAAGTACAATTCTGAACATTACTGATATACTGAGTGACAAGTCAAGATAGCTGATGTTTTTATTGTTTGTTTAATAGCACCACCTGCTGGACAGGTTTAATGTTGCTTGACTGAGCAGTATGGGAGAATAAAAGATGCCAAACTTAGGGCCGGTTTCCCGGACATCTCCATTGAACATGCTTTTTAGTCTAGGACTAGGCTTCATCTGTGTCCGGGAAACCGGCCCATATAGTTCAATTAGCAAGTAAGTAACACTACCTGTTCCATGATACTGAGGAAAATTACATTGAGACAGAGAACCAATTGAGAAAACATTTCAATGGTTCTGAATGACAACCAACATACATTAACAGCATACATCATGATTAATGTAAATGTAGCCAATTAAAACATTGCATTTGATAACAAATACGTTATTACGTTTTAATTACACTCTGAAGATTAAATCAGTCAGACAAAAATAATAGTACAGAAAAACAGAGTATTATATCTGGGGACCATCACCACCAGCATGACTAGTATCTATGTGGACCCTACTACAGTTTAACCAGCTCAGCTATAGACTACACCAGCATGACTAGTATCTATGTGGACCCTACTACAGTTTAACCAGCTCAGCTATAGACTACACCAGCATGACTAGTATCTATGTGGACCCTACTACAGTTTAACCAGCTCAGCTATAGACTACACCAGCATGACTAGTATCTATGTGGACCCTACTACAGTTTAACCAGCTCAGCTATAGACTACACCAGCATGACTAGTATCTATGTGGACCCTACTACAGTTTAACCAGCTCAGCAGTACCAGAGAGCCTAAACCCAGGATAGAGAGGCTGAGTGAATGTGGTCTGGACTCTGTGGAGGAGGGTCATTGTGTCAGAGACGCTGTAGAAGGACAGAGTACCTGCCTTGTGATCCAGGTACACTCCTACTCTGGAGGACAGAGGGCCTGATACTTTAGTCACAACATTATTGTGTCTGAACCTATAACCACCACTATAACACTCTAAACTCCAGGACTTGTCATTGAATCCAAATCTACCATCTGTCCCTGTTCTGCTGATGTCTTTATATGAGACTGCTGTAACACACCACCCACTCCACTCCACCTCCCAGTAACAGCGTCCAGACAGACCCTCTCTACACAGAACCTGGCACCAGTTGGTGAATCTGTCTGGATGATCAGGATATGGTTGGACTTGGTCTGTACGTGTCACCTTTCTGTTCCTTTTAGACAGAGAGAGGTGTGTGTGTGCTGTGTTTGGGTCCAGTGTGAGCTGACAGGAATCTGGGAGAAGAGCAGAGCAGAGACCAATGAGTGGAGTTAGAACAATAAGTTAAGTCAGATACTGTATCTACCCTGTCTTTGATTAGAGCACAGCAGAGATCAAATCAGAGAAATATGAGGAGTCAGATAGATACCCAGTCTTTGATTAGATCTACTATTGCGATATATTTCTAGAGGGATTGTTAGGAGTGTCAGTAAAAAGAGACTGTTAGTTACTTCAGAATAAAGAGACTCACATTGTAAGAACTGTTCTCTGGTCTTGGGCTCTGGAGGCAGTACAACATCCACTATATTCACTACAGACACACAAACACATTCACAGAGAGAGGGAATGTTATCATCATACCATATTCCACATGTATATGACTAGTAGGGAACTTTCAATGGTCTAAAGTTGATGTTCTTCTTATTTTCAACACACCTGTAGTGGAGATCTTGGTCCATTCTCCTTTAAGGACGTCTTCTAGTTTCTATCTCAGTTCAGACACAGTCTTACTCACATCTCCAAAGTACTGAAGAGGACGGACAACGATGCTGGGTAAGTCTGAAGACACACTGGTACCGGAGAGAGACTGATAACTCTGGAGAGAGAGAGAGAGGGTGAGAGAGAGAGAGAGAGAGAGAGAGAGAGAGAGAGAGAGAGAGAGAGAGAGAGAGAGAGAGAGACAGAGACAGAGACCGAGACAGAGACCGAGACAGAGAGAGCAGAACCAAATGATTGAGAGTTTTAATTTCATATCACATGTATCAAGGCAGTTGAGTTACCTGGAGGAAATGGATGTGATCCTCTGTGTGTGAGAGCTGCTCCAGCTCAGTGCTTCTCTTCCTCAGCTCAGCTATCTCCTGCTCCAGTTGCTCCAGGAGTCCTTCAGCTTGACTCACTTGAGCCTTTTCTTGGGCTCTGATCAGCTCCTTCACCTCAGAGCGCCTTCTCTCAATGGAGTGGATCAGCTCGGTAAAGTTCTTATCACTGTCCTCCACTGCTGCCTGTGCAGAGCGCTGTTGAGAGAGAGAGAGAGAGAGAGAGAGAGAGAGAGAGAGAGAGAGAGAGAGAGAGAGAGAGAGAGAGAGAGACTGACTTGTCTTACTTTAATGAGCCATCCTCATTACACTAACACCCCCACCCCTAAAAGCACATTGCGTGCCACCACAACCTCTACACAATCACATTATCCAGTACCCAACACCACAGTACAATACACCACCCAGCACCACATTCCAACCGTCCATCCAACCCCTCCTCTCCAGCCGTACAGACAGCCCCCCTGAGCCCCCATACCTCCTGAAACATCTCCACACTGTTGATCATTTTGTACAACTCAAACTCAACCCTAAGGCGTCAACAGTAATGGCATTACCCTGGTAACACAGAAAAAACATGATGAACAGTCTGTCATTGCAGAAAACGGACACCCCTCCCCAACTCCCAGGTCAACCCGAGCCAACCAGCTATTGGTGTCCAGGGCTCCATGTAATACCCTCCACTGGACGACCCCTGACCTTTCCAGCACTGGGAGCTTATAGAGCACCCTCCACCTATACCCTGCCATGCTCTCAGCCCCCACAACCCCCTGCCACTGATGCCCCTTCACTCCCACTAAGCTCAGAGTGTTAAAAGTCAGTAAGTCCTCCAGACTCTCCTGCCAGTCCCCAGTCTCTGCTGTCACTTGCAGTGGTGGAAACGGTGGTGGCCCCTCCTCAGGCTGCTCCAGCCCTCAGTACTGCAGCATAGAAATCAGAGACCCCTGCTGTATTGAGTCTCTCCTGCCTCATGATGAAGAGCTGCTGATCCAGCCCCAAACCACCAGCCCTCCTCAACAGAGCACATGCTGGTTCCCTCCAGCCCACCTCCGTACGGTACAGTAGCCTCTGTGCTGCTGAGTCAGAACGCTGCCACCCTCACCAGAAAAAATTCACTAACTTGCGCTGCAGGTCCACAAGCAGACCACCGGGGGCGTTGAGAATGGCCAATTTAAGCCATAGAGAGGATGCCACCAAGTTGTTGATGATCAGCACCCTCCCTCTGTATGCCACTTGGGAGATGAGCCACCTCCACTTTGTCAGCCTCGACACCACCGCTTGTGACACTCCTTCCCAGTTCTTCCTAACCCAACCCTCCGAGCCCAGATACACCCCAAGCATCTTGAGCCACTCACAGCCCCACTGCAACCCCCCTGGAAGCTGCGGAGGTGCCCTATCCCTCCATGCCCCACATAACAGAGCCTCACTCTTGCCCCAGTTTACCTAAGCAGAAGACGCCCCCTCGTACACCCTCAAACTATTCTCCAGGGCCTGTAGGTTCTGCTCATCCCTAACCAACACAGACGTCATCAGCGTATGCTGACACTGCTATGCCTGTCCCCAACCCTATGCCTGGCTCCCACACTCCCTGTAGCCTCCTGCGTAGCAGGCCCAGAAATGGCTCAATAACAAGAGAGTATAGCTGCCCCGACAGAGGGCATCCCTGGTGAATGCCCCTCCCTACCCAGACTGGCCTACTGAGCCCTCCCCACACCTTGACCATACATGAAGCCCCAGTGCACAGCATTTGAACACAGGCCACAAAATTCTCCCCACAACCAAAACAACACATTGAACAGATATTCATGGTCCACCCTATCAAAGGCTTTCTCCTGATTATGAACAGATTGTCTGTGTTTGAGCGTCCTGGTACACAGTACGTTTGGTCCTTGTGTACAATAGAGTCCAGGTGGGACTTCAGTCTGTTAACGAGGACCTTGGTAAAGACCTTATAGTCCAAACAGAGCAATGCCACAGGCCTCCAGTTCTTTATGTCGCTCAAATCCCTATTTTGGGCAGGAGAGTCAAAGCCTCCCGTCTACAGCTTAGCGACAGCTCCCCCACCCCGACGCACTCACACAACACACGTCCTGTCCAATAATTCCCCAGAACTTTTTATAAAAATCCACAGGCAGACCGTCTGAGAGACAGCAGCTGAGAGTTTGTGTAAGGCCAGGGAAATATCTATTTGATTTCTCTGTGACAGAGAGAGTTTGGAAAGGTCTGTGAGCAGAACCTGAGAACACCCAGGATAATAATAATATGCCATTTAGCAGACGCTTTTATCCAAAGCGACTTACAGTCATGTGCATACATTTTTACATATGGTCCCGGGGATCGAACCCACTACCCTGGCGTTACAAGGGCCATGCTCTACCAGCTGAGCTACAGAGGACCACAGAGTTCTGCCCTCTATAAATCAGAGTACAACTCGACAGCCTCATCTCCCCACAACAGAAGTTACCCACCCATCAGTCTCCCTCATCTCCCCACAACAGAAGTTACCCACCCATCAGTCTCCCTCATCTCCCCACAACAGAAGTTATCCACCCATCAGGCTCCCTCATCTCCCCACAACAGAAGTTACCCACCCATCAGGCTCCCTCATCTCCCCACAACAGAAGTTACCCACCCATCAGGCTCCCTCATCTCCCCACAACAGAAGTTACCCACCCATCAGGCTCCCTCATCTCCCCACAACAGAAGTTACCCACCCATCAGGCTCCCTCATCTCCCCCACAACAGAAGTTACCCACCCATCAGGCTCCCTCATCTCCCCCACAACAGAAGTTACCCACCCATCAGGCTCCCTCATCTCCCCACAACAGAAGTTACCCACCCATCAGGCTCCCTCATCTCCCCACAACAGAAGTTACCCACCCATCAGGCTCCCTCATCTCCCCACAACAGAAGTTATCCACCCATCAGACAAACGTAAAACAAGGGATTTTCTTGGTTTCCCCACTCTGTTTTTCCAACCCCTCTGGTGAAACAGAGAACTGAGCCCTGTACTATAATATAATATAATGTGCCATTTTGCAGACGCTTTTATCCAAAGCGACTTACAGTCGATAATATATATATTTTTTGTGTATGGGTGGTCCCGGGGATCGAACCCACTACCCTGGCGTTACAAGCACCGTGCTCTACCAGCTGAGCTACAGAGGACCAGGTGCAGACAAATTTATGAAAGCAAAGACAAGGTCATTATTTGGGCTCTAAACACTAACAACCTACCCTTACACACCTCTTTTGCTACCCCTGCACTAAGATTTCTGCCATGGCATTTAAATGTTTTTGGTTTACATATTCCCCCAGTCTTTGCCGGCGTTCATGTTAAGGAAGTCTAACCGTGAAATCTCCATAAGAGGTGGGAGGGAAATCATCACAATCAGAAACCAGTAGAGAAGCCCATAAAGCCACCATGCCAGAAAAAAACATCCATTTAAGCAGATTCTGAAGACATGCCCTTAAGAACCCATGACCCATTTTCTCAGCCTATACCGCTTCCTGGGTGAGAGGACACTAAACCCCTCATTCTTCATCACGTGTTGTACTGACCTTACAAACCTTCCAGGATCAATCAAATAAGACTCCAGCAGAACCTTCTTTTTCCCCTTTAGTCTCCATCAGGAACCTAGAAAGTTCTCTCAGCGTATATACTGGGCCCTCAGCCTGACTGGCTGTCAGCTATGGATCCAATGAGCCGTCTGAAAACGAGACGCCTTGTCCTCCGCTCCCGCAGACTCACCTCCCCCCTCTTCCTCCTCCTTTCACAGGAAAACTCCTGCCTGAGCTTTTTACTGTCCCTTTCCACACTGCTAACGCAAGAGGAAGGACTGAAAACACATTACTGTGAAGTAATATAATGATGTTTCATGTTTATTATTACCTGTTTTATGCTCATGTTTTGAAATTATACTTCATTACTATAATGATTATCAATCAGCCTAAACATTAATTCAGTCACCTCTGGTCGACAAAAACGTATTTTCCTAGTACATTAATTGTCAAATTCATCAACCAGCATCGAGCACTCTGCCTTCTCAGGCAAGCGAGGGGCATGTTGAGGTAAATATGCTAACCGCAACGGTTGCATTATGTAATTTATTGGTGGGCTGGAAGATGCAGTGTTTTTTCTTTTCTATTCAGAGGCTATTTACTCCCTATATGAGATAATTTTCTATAGAAGGTTTTTATAATGCATGTTTACTAGGGTTGAGGTTAGCGCATCTGAGTAGGGATTATTTCATTCTGGATGCAGAGTCCAGATGTTCCGCTCCAACCTGTTCGCCGACCATGAGCAAAACTTCCTCCACACCTTTCTCCGGAACGGACCCGAAGCGACAGCGTTTCTTCTCCACTCGGTTGAGGCCATCACGCCGCCCTAACAAACTACCCCTACTCCCCCCTCAACTCTAAACGATAAACAGTGGAAACCAATAAACAAACCCTCCACCATGAGAAAATACATTCAGAAAATACGCAAGAACCAAAAGAAAAAAGAATAGTAGCCCTCCTCACGAACCACAAATCTCTCACAGCAACAACTTCTTCTTCTATGATATAATGGCGGTCCACAAACCAACGTTAAAGGTGCATGCCGCCACCTACTGTGCTGGAGTGTGTGGTCAATCACGGTTTCCAACATTTCTAAATCCTCCTACCTAACTCAGTACTTCTGAGAAAATAAAGAAGAGCCCTACTAACTTCTAATAGTCCCCCATCCCCAAAATCCCTTCCAAACCCCCCCAACCCCGTCCAACCTCAATGACCCTACACATCTTTCCCTCTCTTCAACATACTTACAACAATATAACAACACATGCTCCACCGTTTCATCGACCGTACCTTCCAGACACAAATCATTCCCATGCTTGCCAACCAGATGTAATGACGAGGTCAATGTACAATGTCCTAAGCGCAATCAAGTAAACACCACCTCTTCCTTCCTAATCTGACTTTTGAATCTTGGTCCATCGACCTTTCTGTAAAACTGTCAATTATTCATATAAATGCCGGCCCTTGTGCTCAGAGTACCATCTCTTCTGCCACACATCTATCAACATGGCTCTGATCTTACATTTGGCCTCACCTCTACCCAGTGGAACATTAATATCAATTATATCTAGTTTCAAAGCTCTTTTAGCTAACTGGTCTACAATTTCATTCCCTTCCACACCCGAATGTGCTGGGACCCAGCAGAATCTCACTATTACACCCATTCTCTCAATTCTCCATAATAACATTAATACCTCCAATAGCAGGTCACTCCTATTGTCGTCCTGATCAGAGCTCTATAAATATCCATCAACAATTGTCTGTCAGCACCCTATTCATAACCAGAGACCCACACAACCAACTACCATGAAAGTTAATGAATGAGAGAGACATGAACATCGTTACAATACTGTACATAGACATAATGTAACGGTTCTTCTTCTTTGGTGTTTAACAGCGGTTGGCATCCAATATGTTGTATTACCGCCCCCAACTGGACTATAATATAAATCCATTATACTTTGTGATACAAAATGGGAAAAGGGGAAATTATAATAATAATAAAAAAACACCCTTCCAACTAACCCTACACTCATTAAATACCCACTACCCCATTCCACTACTTTGACCCTATCTGCTCCTGCACCATGCCAACGGCCTGGGAGGACGGGACACCACCACTCAACACACCCTGTAACTCTTCTGAAGTCTAATCTTGTATGCCCAAATACTTCTCTGCAGCTGCCATCACAATATCAATTTTATGTGATTTACGTTCCATTTGTGCGGTACAGTTGATAACCATTGCTATGAACGCTAAGAAGCTAACTTTACTGAAGCATATATCACTCGTTGGCCTATCCCTCTGTGCTAGCACAGATCTGCTACTCACAGGGATCCTCTCAGGATCTCTCACCCTTGACCCATCCTCCTCTACTTTCTTCACTGCCTCAGCATACGACACCTTCTGCACTACTCTGACTCTAGCCACCTCAACCTACCTCTCTCGCACCGGACACTTCAGATCCCCAGCAACATGGGCATCCCTACAGTTGACACACACAACTTTATCCACCGAAACTACACAAACCTCTATCCCATGCCCTCCTGCACACTTCCCACATCTTGGAATCTCCCTCCTACAAACTGCTGCAACATGACCATAAACGTTGCACCTGAATCAGCGCAGTGGATTCGGCACAAAGTTCTAACATGATAACTGATATATCCTACCATGACTTTGTCGGGTAAAGACTCAAAACTCAAAAGGACTGACAGTGACTCCTCTGTTTCACCACGCTCACCACCGGGTCTGTGTTGCACCAAACGGCAGGCATCACAAACACCAGGAATTTTCAACTTCAATTGCTCCACTTCTACACTTAACGCTACCCCAGAAATCACTCCTTTCAATGGTACCCTGTTCCTAAGAGCAAAGCAAGAAACAGATCTTGACCCAAGTTGCGTGACACGGAGCGCCCACTCCCTCTGGTCAGAAAAAACACAAACAAATATCACAAGTCCACTACAGGTTACCTTCACTGATTCAACTGCACCCAACTCCTTTCCCACCCACCCTGAAACCACAAATGGATCTGCCAAAAGGAATGGATCCACTTTCTCCAACAATGTAACTCCTACTGCACCAGATTCTTCTTTATCATGTCCATTGATGCCAGGCTCTGGTTCTGAGCTCTTCACCACACCTTCTACCTCACTTAACTCTCCCTCATTCATTTCCATTTCACCTCCAGAACTCAGTCTGGCGAATGGCTCACTCTGTTTGCACTTGAATTATAACATTTGAAAGTCTCTATTCCATTGAAACTTTTGTGAGTGTAATGTTTACTGTTAATTTCTGGTGGTTTATTTCATTTTTGTTTAGTATCTATTTCACTTGCTGTGGCAATGTAAACATGTTTCCCATGCCAATAAAGCCCTTTGAATTCAATTGAATTGAGAGAGAGAGAGAGAGAGAGAGAGAGAGAGAGAGAGAGAGAGAGAGAGAGAGAGAGAGAGAGAGAGAGAGAGAGAGAGAGAGAGAGAGAGAGAGAGAGAGAGAGAGAGAGAGAGAGAGAGAGAGAGAGAGAGAGAGAGAGAGAGAGAGAGAGAGAGAGAGAGAGAGAGAGAGGGCTCCATGTTAATGTATAGGGGACATGAGTCGGTCATGGTTACTCATGGTTATGTGATGAGGTAGCCCCGCCTTCGACTTCAAAATCAGTGTCGGCCCTCAGCCCAATAGGGAATGTCCTCTTGGTGTAACGGTCAAGATGTTGTTTTCTCCCTCAGTAGACCCGGGTTCATATCCTGCCGGTTACATTAAGCAGTCTATTCTCTGAAAGGGGTCCAGACAGCCTGTTCCCAACAGTGGAGCCAGTGGGATTGGATAGGGGCATCTCTCTCTCTCTGACTGGAGGAGAGAAGTGAAATGGTGTGTCTCCTCTGGTCAACAATACTCACCTTGAGAGACTCCACAGCCTGTTGGAGCTCCTTCAGGTCCTTCTCTCTCTCCTGGAATCTCTGCTGGACTTTCTGCTGACTCATCCCCAGCTGCCTCTGTGGAGAATCACTCTTCAATGAGCTATCAAGCTTTATTTGTCCAGTAGATCAATAGTATAGTAATGGAACATAGTACCCATAGAAGTTAGGGATTAAAATGTTGAGGAACTGTCTGTTTGAAATTATTTTATTATGTTGCTATGTGAATGATTATAGTTTTTATGGTAGGCGTGCATGTATCAAGGGGTTGAGGCTGAACTTTGAACTCCTAAAAGGGCATTCGGAATGATAATGTTGTATGACTTTAGAAAATGGTGAAACATTTGGAGCACACCCAATATACTCAAGGTTTGTGTTCATATTTGTTCTGCCGTGGATTGATTTCATTTGTATGATCTCATATTCAAACAGCCTTAGTTCCTACTGTAATTATTCTTTCTTTATCAGACAGTCACCAACAAGTAGTTCTGGTCTTACCTGTTTCTCAGTCCTCTCTGCTGCAGCTGACACTGTATCATGGCCTTTATGTTCATCCATCACACACTGATAACAGATACACTGTTGATCGGTACGACAGAAAACCTCCAGCAGTTTGTCATGATGAGAGCAGATCTTCTCCTGTAGTTGTGCGGTGGCTTTGACCAGCTTGTGCTTCTTGAAACCAGGAAATTCATAGTGAGATTGGAGGTGAGTCTCACAGTAAGAGGCCAGACACGCCAGACATGACATGAGGGCTTTCTGCTTTCTGGTCCCAGTGCAGAAATCACACGCCACATCTCCAGGTCCAGCATAGCACAGAGCAGGAGGGGGAGCAGCCTGGAGTCCTGTCTTCTTCAGTTTCTCCACCACTTCAGCCAACATGTTATTTTTCCTCAGATTAGGCCTTGGAGTGAAGGTCTCTCTGCACTGAGGACAGCTATAGACCCCTTTCAGAACATCCTGATCCCAGCAGTCCTCAATACAGCTTCTACAGTAACTGTGTCCACAGTGGATGGTGACTGGTTCCTTCAGTAGATCCAGACAGACAGAACAACAGAACTGGTCCTGGTCCAGCAAAACTCCCTGCTGAGCCATTTGGACGGTTGTTCACTCTCACACAGACAGACGACACAGAGAATCAGATAAGTTTAGTCTCCACAGAAGAGAGTTTGTGGAGGGGAGGGACTTCCTGGTTCTGCCAGAGGGGTGGGGTTAGAGGGAGGGAGGGTGGGGTTAGAGGGAGAGAGAGAGGGAGAGAGAGAGAGAGAGAGAGAGAGAGAGAGAGAGAGAGAGAGAGAGAGAGAGAGAGAGAGAGAGAGAGAGAGAGAGAGAGAGAGAGAGAGAGAACTGTACACAATGTTAATAGAGACTAAGATTTGTGTTCCTAGGTTAGGGCCCTTAATATGGAATAAATTAAATAGAGTGGTTAGAATATATAAAGGGTAACAGTTTCTATGAAGTACATATGTATAATGCTTTTAATTAATTTTGTAATGCCTTAAACTTACGTGCTATGACACTAACTATAAGCGTCCATAATAACTAATACGTGGTTGTAAAACTGTACAATGTGTTATAGATAATTAGCTACAATGGGGGAGGGGGGACTTGAAATGGATACAATGTACTGTAGCTGAAATGAATACCGTATGTATTGACTGATCATTGAGAATGATGTAACACTTTACATTACAGTGTGTTTATTGGTGTGTAATTATTCCTGTTAGTCCAGTGGTGTAAAAGTACTGTGATGCCTCATTCTTCCACTGTACTAGCAGCAGTAACCCTAGCCAGTAATACGGCTACTGTAATGGAAAGTGTTACAGGAAATATAAAGGAAGGATTTATACATGTCATCTATGATATACTGTATGTAATGATATGTCTATGTCTTCTAGATGGTGTTCTATACTCTATGTAATGATATGTCTATGTCTTCTATATGGTGTTCTATACTGTATGTAATGATATGTCTATGTCTTCTAGATGGTGTTCTATACTCTATGTAATGATATGTCTATGTCTTCTATATGGTGTTCTATACTGTATGTAATGATATGTCTATGTCTTCTATATGGTGTTCTATACTGTATGTAATGATATGTCTATGTCTTCTAGATGGTGTTCTATACTGTATGTAATGATATGTCTATGTCTTCTATATGGTGTTCTATACTGTATGTAATGATATGTCTATGTCTTCTAGATGGTGTTCTATACTGTATGTAATGATATGTCTATGTCTTCTAGATGGTGTTCTATACTGTATGTAATGATATGTCTATGTCTTCTATATGGTGTTCTATACTGTATGTAATGATATGTCTATGTCTTCTAGATGGTGTTCTATACTGTATGTAATGATATGTCTATGTCTTCTATATGGTGTTCTATACTCTATGTAATGATATGTCTATGTCTTCTAGATGGTGTTCTATACTGTATGTAATGATATGTCTATGTCTTCTAGATGGTGTTCTATACTGTATGTAATGATATGTCTATGTCTTCTAGATGGTGTTCTATACTGTATGTAATGATATGTCTATGTCTTATATATGGTGTTCTATACTGTATGTAATGATATGTATATGTCTTCTAGATGGTGTTCTATCCTGTATGTAATGATATGTCTATGTCTTCTAAATGGTGTTCTATACTGTATGTAATGATATGTCTATGTCTTCTATATGGTGTTCTATACTGTATGTAATGATATGTCTATGTCTTCTAGATGGTGTTCTATACTGTATGTAATGATATGTCTATGTCTTCTATATGGTGTTCTATACTGTATGTAATGATATGTCTATGTCTTCTAGATGGTGTTCTATCCTGTATGTAATGATATGTCTATGTCTTCTAAATGGTGTTCTATACTGTATGTAATGATATGTCTATGTCTTCTATATGGTGTTCTATACTGTATGTAATGATATGTCTATGTCTTCTAGATGGTGATCTATACTGTATGTAATGATATGTCTATGTCTTCTATATGGTGTTCTATACTGTATGTAATGATATGTCTATGTCTTCTAGATGGTGTTCTATACTGTATGTAATGATATGTCTATGTCTTCTATATGGTGTTCTATACTGTATGTAATGATATGTCTATGTCTTCTAGATGGTGTTCTATACTGTATGTAATGATATGTCTATGTCTTCTATATGGTGTTCTATACTGTATGTAATGATATGTCTATGTCTTCTATATGGTGTTCTATACTGTATGTAATGATATGTCTATGTCTTCTAGATGGTGTTCTATACTGTATGTAATGATATGTCTATGTCTTCTATATGGTGTTCTATACTGTATGTAATGATATTTCTATGTCTTCTATATGGTGTTCTATACTGTATGTAATGATATGTATAAGTCTTCTATATGGTGTTCTATACTGTATGTAATGATATGTCTATGTCTTCTATATGGTGTTCTATACTGTATGTAATGATATGTCTATGTCTTCTATATGGTGTTCTATACTGTATGTAATGATATGTATATGTCTTCTAGATGGTGTTCTATACTCTATGTAATGATATGTCTATGTCTTCTAGATGGTGTTCTATACTGTATGTAATGATATGTCTATGTCTTCTATATGGTGTTCTATACTGTATGTAATGATATGTATATGTCTTCTATATGGTGTTCTATACTGTATGTAATGATATGTCTATGTCTTCTATATGGTGTTCTATACTGTATGTAATGATATGTATATGTCTTCTAGATGGTGTTCTATACTCTATGTAATGATATGTCTATGTCTTCTAGATGGTGTTCTATACTGTATGTAATGATATGTCTATGTCTTCTATATGGTGTTCTATACTGTATGTAATGATATGTCTATGTCTTCTATATGGTGTTCTATACTCTATGTAATGATATGTCTATGTCTTCTAGATGGTGTTCTATACTGTATGTAATGATATGTCTATGTCTTCTAGATGGTGTTCTATACTCTATGTAATGATATGTCTATGTCTTCTAGATGGTGTTCTATACTGTATGTAATGATATGTCTATGTCTTCTAGATGGTGTTCTATACTGTATGTAATGATTTGTCTATGTATTCTATATGGTGTTCTATACTGTATGTAATGATATGTCTATGTCTTCTATATGGTGTTCTATACTGTATGTAATGATATGTCTATGTCTTCTATATGGTGTTCTATACTGTATTAAATGATATGTCTATGTCTTCTATATGGTGTTCTATACTGTATGTAATGATATGTCTATGTCTTCTACATTGTGTTCCATACTGTATGAATTCTGAGGATTTAAATATGAATCTATAATCATGCTTCCCTTTTCATGTCAATGTGTGTTTGTAACATTCTAACACAGTGTTATAATAGTACTTTGACGAAGAAGCTTTCTTCGGAACGCGTCAGCAAGTAATATCATTGAAGCTAATTAATCTGCCCTCCTGCACCTTATTTTACAATTTCACTATTTGAATCCATTTCAAAAGCTTGATTAAACTTGGCTGGTCAAATGGAGCCAATAGAAAAGTGAGAAAAGTCCAAAACCCCGCCCACCCGACACTCCAGGCTGGGAAAAGCAAACACTCAATGTATTTGAAAGATTTCAAATAGTATTTGAACCCAGCAGTGCTTAATTTGTCAATCGGGAGGTGCCGGAACAAACAGTGAGCTCGAGAGGGTGGTGACCTGGGGAGTTCTGAGGTACTGGAATGCATGAAGAAAGAAATCTCCTTTATAATAAAGCATTGCATTCATATCATCAAATTTGCGTAGTGGCATAGAGCAGTAGAGTAGAGGCACTTACAGAAGTTGTACACATGGAGTAAATTTTTAGTAGCTGTTATGATGAGTTCCTCTGGTATCAAGTAATTCACGATGCAAGAAGATATTTAACACTTTGATGGAGAGTTGATGCAAAGTATTTAATTGATTACGGTAACGGGTTCGTATAACAAACGGCACGTGCTTTGCCTCTTGTCATCCGAACTCTGGACAAAGGAAATGTTATATACTTAATGTTACACGTTTCTTCAACAACATCTGGTAACCATCAGTGGGCACTCCCCACTCTGATGTTATTACCTTGTACCCCAAGTCAGTATATTCCATCGATCAATCATTCTAAGATAAACCCTAGTAAGCTCCCTAGACATACTGTAATCCTTAGCATTCAGACTCTGTGGCACCAAGAGTTACCTATCTAACAGATTTAACATTGCTCATGCAACACTATGACAAGACGTTATATCAATCCCCCATTTCTTTTTATTTTGTTGTAAGTAAAATTCCCCTTGTATAACATTACTTAAACCCAACAATTCACACAAAACTTCATATTAACTAAAATTTTCCCAAATCCGTAGTATAGATATATGATTAGACCCTAAACTATGCTAGATACCGGATAATTCATCCCCCTCTACTTTCTATACCTGAATCCAACCAGATTCTCCATATATTTAATCAACAAAGGTATAGATTCTCAGTCACCTGGCTCCTGCACGATCAAACATCTCAAACCTCTTTGGAGTCAGTCCGAGTAAAAGATCGATACATGATTAACTACTATATTCACGCTTAATATCTATGTAGGCAAAACCTCACTTATACATAAGGAAAAATCCCACATAGACCATACAAGAAAAACATACATAAAATGAATGTTGAACATCATGACATCATCCAACCAGATACATTGATTCATGACCATTTCTAAGTTACTGTCACGGTTTCGGCCGAGGCTGCTCCTCCTCCTGGTTCGGGCAGGCTTCGGCGGTCGTCGTCCCCGGAGTACTAGCTGCCACCGATCCATGTTTCATGTTCGTTTGGTTTGGTTTTAATGTTGTACACCTGTGTCTAGTTAGTCCTCGTTAGTGTTCTATTTAGTTCTCGTTGTGTGTGTCTGTGTTTGTGTGTGATTGCGCTTCTGTTACGTGTTGGAGCTACTATTTCCCTCCAGTGTTTTGGAGTGGTTACTTTGCACATGTTTTGTGCGCCGTTTATTTTGTCGCCTGTGTGCGCCTTGTATTCACCTTCAGGCTTATTGTGCTTTTGTTTTGTGTGTATTTTGCACTAAAGCCTTTGGACTGAGCCTCTGCGTCCTGCTCCTGATTCATACACCACACCCACCTTCAACACCCTATGACAGAATCACACACCATAATGGAATCAGCAGGATCGGCAGAGACGCCTGTGTCGCTCGAGGAGCATATCCGTGGGCAAGATGGCCAGATTAAACAACTGGAGACCGCTCTACAGGAGGTAATCTACACCTTGCACCGATGGGAGGCCAGCAGGGTACCCACACCTCCACCTACCCTGCCCACCCCATCGGTCGGTCCACCAGTCCTAGGTTCGGAACCCAGGGGGATTCGGCTCTCGCTCCCGAGTGCGTATGATGGAACAGCTGCCGGGTGTCAGGGGTTCCTCCTGCAGGTGGAGCTCTACCTGGCCACTGTACACCCGGTGCCCTCGGGACACGAGAGCGTTTCCGCCCTCATCTCCTGTCTCACGGGCAAGGCGTTGGAGTGGGCTAACGCCGAGTGGAGGAGAATGGACGCCAACACCATTACCTACACAGAGTTCTCCCGCCGCTTCAAGGCCGTGTTCGACCATCCACCTGAGGGCAAAGCGGCAGGGGAGCGTCTAGTCCATTTGAGACAGGGGAGGAGGAGCGCGCAGGCGTTCGCTCTAGAGTACCGGACTCTAGCGGCGGATGCAGGGTGGAATGAACGGGCTCTCATCTACCATTTTCGATGTAGCCTACGAGAGGACGTTCAACGTGAGTTGGCCTGCAGGGATACCCATCTTACCTTCGACCAGTTGGTCGATATGTCCATCCGTCTGGACACCCTGCTGGCCACCCGTGGACGTCCCGAGGGGAGTCCGTCCATTCCGCCCTCCGGCGCCTCCGAGCCGAGCCCTATGGAGCTCGGGGGTGCCGGCGCTAGAGAACGGAGTAGGAGGAGCCCGAGGGGGCCTGTCTCCTGCACCAAGTGCGGTCGTGGAGGGCACACTGCGGCCAGGTGCTGGGGAGGGTTCTCCGGGGGAGAAGACAACAGGCCACGCACTGGAGGGGCCTCCCAGGTGAGTAGACGTCCCACTTACCCAGAGCTTTCTGTTGCGCACTTTTTTATACCTGTTTGTTTTCCACAGGTTGCACCTCATTCCCAGCATAAGGCGCTCGTAGATTCAGGCGCAGCTGGGAATTTTGTTGATCGGAAGTTTTGTTTTGAGTTAGGGATCCCTCTCCTACCTGTTGACAAACCTTTTCCCGTTCATGCCTTAGATAGCCGCCCGTTGGGTTCGGGGTTGATCAGGGAGATCACAGCGCCACTTCGGATGTGTGCGCAGGGGGGTCATGAGGAGACTATACAGCTGTATCTGATCGACTCTCCTGCGTACCCAGTGGTGCTGGGAATTCCCTGGTTAAGCACCCATAACCCTGCTATTTTGTGGCAACAGAGGGCTCTCGATGGGTGGTCTGCTCAGTGCGAGGGGCGATGTCTGGGTGTTTCCGTGGGGGCGACTTCGGTGGAAAGTCCAAACCAAGTGCCCGCACTGCACATTCCGCCTGAATATGGGGATTTAGCTCTCGTGTTTAGTAAAACTAGGGCGACGCAGTTGCCTCCTCATAGACAGGGGGATTGTGCGATTGATCTCCAGGCAGGAGCAGCGCTCCCACGGAGCCATGTGTATCCTTTGTCTCAAGAGGAGAGAAAAGCTATGGAGACTTACATAGCCGAATCTTTGAGACAGGGATACATTCGGCACTCCACTTCTCCCGCCTCCTCAAGCTTCTTTTTTGTGAAAAAGAAAGATGGAGGGTTGCGCCCGTGCATTGATTACCGTGGTCTCAATCAGATTACTGTGAAATACAGTTATCCACTCCCTCTGATTGCGACCATGACGGAGACATTGCATGGAGCGCGGTTTTTCACAAAACTGGATCTCAGGAGCGCGTATAACTTGGTGCGCATTAGGAAGGGTGACGAATGGAAGACAGCGTTTAGTACCACGTCAGGTCATTTCGAATATCTCGTCATGCCATATGGGTTGATGAATGCTCCATCAGTCTTCCAATCCTTCGTAGATGACATTTTCCGGGATATGCAGGGACATGGGGTGGTCGTGTACATTGATGACATTCTGGTGTACTCGTCTACCCGAGCCGAGCATATAACCCTGGTGCGTCGTGTATTGAGGAGGCTGTTGGAACACGACCTATATGTCAAGGCAGAGAAATGTCTGTTTTTCCAGGAGTCGGTCTCCTTTTTGGGTTATCGGTTGTCCGCGTCAGGGGTGAGAATGGAGGTGGATCGTGTGTCCGCTGTGCGTAATTGGCAAACCACAACTACTGTAAAAGAGGTGCAGCAGTTTTTGGGCTTTGCGAATTACTACCGGAGGTTTATCCGGGGTTTTGGACAGGTGGCAGCTCCCATCACGTCCCTTCTGAAGGGGGGTCCGGTGCGACTGCAGTGGTCAGCCGATGCGGACAGGGCCTTTAGGAGACTGAAGGACCTGTTTACGTCGGCTCCGGTGCTGGCGCATCCGGATCCCGCATTACCCTTTCAGGTTGAGGTAGACGCGTCTGAGGCTGGTATACGGGCCGTTCTCTCTCAACGGTCCGGCACGCCACCTAAACTCCGCCCCTGTGCTTTTTACTCTAAGAAGCTCAGCCCGGCGGAGCGTAACTATGACGTTGGGGACAGGGAGCTGTTAGCTGTAGTTCAAGCCCTTAAGGTGTGGAGGCATTGGCTTGAGGGGGCTCAACACCCTTTCCTCATTTTGACTGACCATCGGAACCTGGAGTACATCCAGGCAGCGAGGAGACTGAACCCTCGCCAGGCTCGATGGAGTATGTTTCTCACCAGGTTCGTATTTAAAATCACGTACATCCCTGGGTCCCAGAATGGTAAGGCAGATGCGCTGTCCCGGCGGTATGACACGGAGGAGAGGTCCGTTGAGCCCACTCCCATACTACCGGAGTCTTTCCTTGTGGCACCGGTGGTGTGGGAGGTCGATGCCGAAATCGAGCGAGCGTTGCGTACCGACCCCAGCCCTCCACAGTGTCCTGAGGGTCGGAAGTACGTTCCGCTCGAGATTCGGGATCGACTCATTTACTGATACTCTCTGTCTCCTCCCGAGTATCATTTCTTACTCGGCAGGATCCGTCCACGTTATCGGAGGGCTCCTGGCAAGCGGGGAGTCGCCGACCCGCGTTCAATGTGCCGGTCCGCTTAGCGAGTGCGTCCCGCACGCCCCCATGTCTTCTTTTTTTTCATTTTCATATTTTTGAAAAAATAATTTTACATATTTTTTTTTCTGCTTCAAAGTAGATTAAGTGAAGCTTCACCTCCATTCAGGCAGTTATCACACCCCCCCACCCGGATTCGACCCCACTGGTCATTTAAAGACGTGTTTGGCTACGGGCACGTGGTAAGTTATGCGTTCACCTGGTAGTCGTCTTTTTTTTCTTTTTCATATTTATGAAAAAAAATATATTTTTTTGGTAGTCATTTAGCAGACACTCTTATGATGCATATTTTCTTCATATTTTTTATTTTTTTTTATATATATTTTTTTCTAGCTTTATAAAAAAACAAACGGATAAAAACCTGGTTTTTTAATATGTACGGGTTCATGAGGGTTGCCTAATCACACATGTGACATTTTGGAAGGATGTGACCTTTTTAACCCTTCGAAACAGCACCTATGACCACAATGTAAGGCACTTCCGGTTGTCACAGGAAGCTGTAATTAAACACATATCCTCATTGGGACAAGCTCTTACAGAATCCTGAGTTTCAGGTCAATCCGTGAAAAACTAAACTTTTTACAGAGGGTTGAATGTAGCGTTTTCACTATCTGCTGGTGGATACATCTAAACCATGTTTAGGGTCAATCTTCCCACTTCCGGTTGCTCCAGGAAGCTTAAACTCAACACAGGTAATCCTTATAGTGGCCTGATGGGTTGACAAAGAAGACAGTTTGATATGGCAATATAAACCAACATAGGCACCAAGTTGAAGGTAGGGCAGCAGGCAATGTATTTCTATATCCCCTGTGGAGGCTGGCCACTCTCTCCCCCCTTTCTCCTAGCCTGCTGCACCTCATATGACATTTTGGAAGGATTTAACCTATTTGAAAAAAGTTGAAAGGCAACGTGGATCTACTGTGGTGTAGTTCTTCCCAGCATTGCAACCAAATCAGATTTGTATTACATATTGCCTGGAGTGATTTAAAAAGGAAAGAAAGCTCTAATCTTTACCCAAATGGTCTCAAATTATAGGCCTGATCACCCTGGACCAATGCCTGTTGGTAATTTCAGTAGAACCAAGCAACTCAAGTAGCTATTCAACCTCAAAACTACCTGGTTTTGCTATACATTCAAAACAGCAGTATAATGTGAAATTTTTTGTGGGCATTTAAAAATGACAGAAAATCTTTTCCAAAATGGTCTCAAATGAGCTGTACTCTCAGGCCCATGGGAGAAAGGGTTTTACTAGGCAGGGAGTGTAGAACAAGATGCATGGAGCTCCAGAGGTCACAAGGTCAATGTGGGCCTGCATGGATGTCAGCAGGGCATGAGGGAGAAGGCCCAAGTGAATAGGTGTGTCTGTGTGAGTGTGTGTGTGAGTGATGTATGTTGTTAAGCTATGGAATTAATTGTACAGCATTGGATTGGTGTTGGCATGGGGTAGAGGGAGTTTACATATACCAGTCATTTCCTTTTAAATCCATGAAGGGAAGTGGACAAGTTCACACTTAGAAAGGAGATAATAGTTCCAATTGAGAAAACATATCAATGGTTCTGAATGCCAACCAATACACATCAGAAACATACATCATGATTAATGTGATAGAACCTGCTCTTACCATGAGAAACAGATTCCCCAATCTTCTCCTCCTCTTCTTCATCTTTAATGTTGACATTCAGCTCCAATGTAGGGAATGTCCTCTTGGTGTAACGGTCAAGCTGTTGCTTTCTCCCGCGGTAGACCTGGTTCATATCCCGTCGGTTACATTAAGCAGTCTATTCTCTGAAAATAGTCCAGACAGCATGTACCCAACAGTGAGGTCAGTGGGATTGGAGAGAGTCCCCTCTCCCTCTCTCTGTCAGCTGGGTAAACACCTCCCGAGTATCATTTCTTACTCGGCAGGATCCGTCCACGTTTTCGGAGGGCTCCTGGCAAGCGGGGAGTCGCCGACCCGCGTTCAATGTGCCGGTCCGCTTAGCGAGTGCGTCCCGCACGCCCCCATGTCTTCTTTTTTTTCATTTTCATATTTTTGAAAAAATAATTTTACATATTTTTTTTTCTGCTTCAAAGTAGATTAAGTCAGCTTCTCCAACATTCCGTTTTTTTCTCTGCTTCAAAGTAGATTAAGTGAAGCTTCACCTCCATTCAGGCAGTTATCACACCCCCCCACCCGGATTCGACCCCACTGGTCATTTAAAGACGTGTTTGGCTACGGGCACGTGGTAAGTTATGCGTTCACCTGGTAGTTGTCTTTTTTTTCATTTTCATATTTATGAAAAAATATATATATATATATTTTTGGTAGTCATTTAGCAGACACTCTTATCCAGAGCGACTTACAGTTAGTGATGCATATTTTCTTCATATTTTTTATTTTTTTTTATATATTTTTTTCTAGCTTTATAAAAAAAAAAACGGATAAAAACCTGGTTTTCTAATATGTACGGGTTCATGAGGGTTGCCTAATCACACATGTGACATTTTGGAAGGATGTGACCTTTTTAACCCTTCGAAACAGCACCTATGACCACAATGTAAGGCACTTCCGGTTGTCACAGGAAGCTGTAATTAAACACATATCCTCATTGGGACAAGCTCTTACAGAATCCTGAGTTTCAGGTCAATCCGTGAAAAATTAAACTTTTTACAGAGGGTTGAATGTAGCGTTTTCACTATCTGCTGGTGGATACATCTAAACCATGTTTAGGGTCAATCTTCCCACTTCCGGTTGCTCCAGGAAGCTTAAACTCAACACAGGTAATCCTTATAGTGGCCTGATGGGTTGACAAAGAAGACAGTTTGATATGGCAATATAAACCCACATAGGCATCAAGTTGAAGTTAGGGCAGCAGGCAATGTATTTCTATATCCCCTGTGGATTTTGGCCACTCTCTCCCCCCTTTCTCCTAGCCTGCTGCACCTCATATGACATTTTGGAAGGATTTAACCTATTTGAAAAAAGTTGAAAGGCAACGTGGATCTACTGTGGTGTAGTTCTTCCCAGCATTGCAACCAAATCAGATTTGTATTACATATTGCCTGGAGTGATTTAAAAAGGAAAGAAAGCTCTAATCTTTACCCAAATGGTCTCAAATTATAGGCCTGATCACCCTGGACCAATGCCTGTTGGTCATTTCAGTAGAACCAAGCAACTCAAGTAGCTATTCAACCTCAAAACTACCTGGTTTTGCTATACATTCAAAACAGCAGTATAATGTGAAATTTTTTGTGGGCATTTAAAAATGACAGAAAATCTTTTCCAAAATGGTCTCAAATGAGCTGTACTCTCAGGCCCATGGGAGAAAGGGTTTTACTAGGCAGGGAGTGTAGAACAAGATGCATGGAGCTCCAGAGGTCACAAGGTCAATGTGGGCCTGCATGGATGTCAGCAGGGCATGAGGGAGAAGGCCCAAGTGAATAGGTGTGTCTGTGTGAGTGTGTGTGTGAGTGATGTATGTTGTTAAGCTATGGAATTAATTGTACAGCATTGGATTGGTGTTGGCATGGGGTAGAGGGAGTTTACATATACCAGTCATTTCCTTTTAAATCCATGAAGGGAAGTGGACAAGTTCACACTTAGAAAGGAGATAATAGTTCCAATTGAGAAAACATATCAATGGTTCTGAATGCCAACCAATACACATCAGAAACATACATCATGATTAATGTGATAGAACCTGCTCTTACCATGAGAAACAGATTCCCCAATCTTCTCCTCCTCTTCTTCATCTTTAATGTTGACATTCAGCTCCAATGTAGGGAATGTCCTCTTGGTGTAACGGTCAAGCTGTTGCTTTCTCCCGCGGTAGACCTGGTTCATATCCCGTCGGTTACATTAAGCAGTCTATTCTCTGAAAATAGTCCAGACAGCATGTACCCAACAGTGAGGTCAGTGGGATTGGAGAGAGTCCCCTCTCCCTCTCTCTGTCAGCTGGGTAAACACCTCCCGAGTATCATTTCTTACTCGGCAGGATCCGTCCACGTTTTCGGAGGGCTCCTGGCAAGCGGGGAGTCGCCGACCCGCGTTCAATGTGCCGGTCCGCTTAGCGAGTGCGTCCCGCACGCCCCCATGTCTTCTTTTTTTTCATTTTCATATTTTTGAAAAAATAATTTTACATATTTTTTTTTCTGCTTCAAAGTAGATTAAGTCAGCTTCTCCAACATTCCGTTTTTTTCTCTGCTTCAAAGTAGATTAAGTGAAGCTTCACCTCCATTCAGGCAGTTATCACACCCCCCCACCCGGATTCGACCCCACTGGTCATTTAAAGACGTGTTTGGCTACGGGCACGTGGTAAGTTATGCGTTCACCTGGTAGTTGTCTTTTTTTTCATTTTCATATTTATGAAAAAATATATATATATATATTTTTGGTAGTCATTTAGCAGACACTCTTATCCAGAGCGACTTACAGTTAGTGATGCATATTTTCTTCATATTTTTTATTTTTTTTTATATATTTTTTTCTAGCTTTATAAAAAAACAAACGGATAAAAACCTGGTTTTCTAATATGTACGGGTTCATGAGGGTTGCCTAATCACACATGTGACATTTTGGAAGGATGTGACCTTTTTAACCCTTCGAAACAGCACCTATGACCACAATGTAAGGCACTTCCGGTTGTCACAGGAAGCTGTAATTAAACACATATCCTCATTGGGACAAGCTCTTACAGAATCCTGAGTTTCAGGTCAATCCGTGAAAAACTAAACTTTTTACAGAGGGTTGAATGTAGCGTTTTCACTATCTGCTGGTGGATACATCTAAACCATGTTTAGGGTCAATCTTCCCACTTCCGGTTGCTCCAGGAAGCTTAAACTCAACACATGTAATCCTTATAGTGGCCTGATGGGTTGACAAAGAAGACAGTTTGATATGGCAATATAAACCCACATAGGCATCAAGTTGAAGTTAGGGCAGCAGGCAATGTATTTCTATATCCCCTGTGGATTTTGGCCACTCTCTCCCCCCTTTCTCCTAGCCTGCTGCACCTCATATGACATTTTGGAAGGATTTAACCTATTTGAAAAAAGTTGAAAGGCAACGTGGATCTACTGTGGTGTAGTTCTTCCCAGCATTGCAACCAAATCAGATTTGTATTACATATTGCCTGGAGTGATTTAAAAAGGAAAGAAAGCTCTAATCTTTACCCAAATGGTCTCAAATTATAGGCCTGATCACCCTGGACCAATGCCTGTTGGTCATTTCAGTAGAACCAAGCAACTCAAGTAGCTATTCAACCTCAAAACTACCTGGTTTTGCTATACATTCAAAACAGCAGTATAATGTGAAATTTTTTGTGGGCATTTAAAAATGACAGAAAATCTTTTCCAAAATGGTCTCAAATGAGCTGTACTCTCAGGCCCATGGGAGAAAGGGTTTTACTAGGCAGGGAGTGTAGAACAAGATGCATGGAGCTCCAGAGGTCACAAGGTCAATGTGGGCCTGCATGGATGTCAGCAGGGCATGAGGGAGAAGGCCCAAGTGAATAGGTGTGTCTGTGTGAGTGTGTGTGTGAGTGATGTATGTTGTTAAGCTATGGAATTAATTGTACAGCATTGGATTGGTGTTGGCATGGGGTAGAGGGAGTTTACATATACCAGTCATTTCCTTTTAAATCCATGAAGGGAAGTGGACAAGTTCACACTTAGAAAGGAGATAATAGTTCCAATTGAGAAAACATATCAATGGTTCTGAATGCCAACCAATACACATCAGAAACATACATCATGATTAATGTGATAGAACCTGCTCTTACCATGAGAAACAGATTCCCCAATCTTCTCCTCCTCTTCTTCATCTTTAATGTTGACATTCAGCTCCAATGTAGGGAATGTCCTCTTGGTGTAACGGTCAAGCTGTTGCTTTCTCCCGCGGTAGACCTGGTTCATATCCCGTCGGTTACATTAAGCAGTCTATTCTCTGAAAATAGTCCAGACAGCATGTACCCAACAGTGAGGTCAGTGGGATTGGAGAGAGTCCCCTCTCCCTCTCTCTGTCAGCTGGGTAAACACCTCCCGAGTATCATTTCTTACTCGGCAGGATCCGTCCACGTTTTCGGAGGGCTCCTGGCAAGCGGGGAGTCGCCGACCCGCGTTCAATGTGCCGGTCCGCTTAGCGAGTGCGTCCCGCACGCCCCCATGTCTTCTTTTTTTTCATTTTCATATTTTTGAAAAAATTATTTTACATATTTTTTTTTCTGCTTCAAAGTAGATTAAGTCAGCTTCTCCAACATTCCGTTTTTTTCTCTGCTTCAAAGTAGATTAAGTGAAGCTTCACCTCCATTCAGGCAGTTATCACACCACCCCACCCGGATTCGACCCCACTGGTCATTTAAAGACGTGTTTGGCTACGGGCACGTGGTAAGTTATGCGTTCACCTGGTAGTTGTCTTTTTTTTCATTTTCATATTTATGAAAAAATATATATATATATATTTTTGGTAGTCATTTAGCAGACACTCTTATCCAGAGCGACTTACAGTTAGTGATGCATATTTTCTTCATATTTTTTATTTTTTTTTATATATTTTTTTCTAGCTTTATAAAAAAACAAACGGATAAAAACCTGGTTTTCTAATATGTACGGGTTCATGAGGGTTGCCTAATCACACATGTGACATTTTGGAAGGATGTGACCTTTTTAACCCTTCGAAACAGCACCTATGACCACAATGTAAGGCACTTCCGGTTGTCACAGGAAGCTGTAATTAAACACATATCCTCATTGGGACAAGCTCTTACAGAATCCTGAGTTTCAGGTCAATCCGTGAAAAACTAAACTTTTTACAGAGGGTTGAATGTAGCGTTTTCACTATCTGCTGGTGGATACATCTAAACCATGTTTAGGGTCAATCTTCCCACTTCCGGTTGCTCCAGGAAGCTTAAACTCAACACAGGTAATCCTTATAGTGGCCTGATGGGTTGACAAAGAAGACAGTTTGATATGGCAATATAAACCCACATAGGCATCAAGTTGAAGTTAGGGCAGCAGGCAATGTATTTCTATATCCCCTGTGGATTTTGGCCACTCTCTCCCCCCTTTCTCCTAGCCTGCTGCACCTCATATGACATTTTGGAAGGATTTAACCTATTTGAAAAAAGTTGAAAGGCAACGTGGATCTACTGTGGTGTAGTTCTTCCCAGCATTGCAACCAAATCAGATTTGTATTACATATTGCCTGGAGTGATTTAAAAAGGAAAGAAAGCTCTAATCTTTACCCAAATGGTCTCAAATTATAGGCCTGATCACCCTGGACCAATGCCTGTTGGTCATTTCAGTAGAACCAAGCAACTCAAGTAGCTATTCAACCTCAAAACTACCTGGTTTTGCTATACATTCAAAACAGCAGTATAATGTGAAATTTTTTGTGGGCATTTAAAAATGACAGAAAATCTTTTCCAAAATGGTCTCAAATGAGCTGTACTCTCAGGCCCATGGGAGAAAGGGTTTTACTAGGCAGGGAGTGTAGAACAAGATGCATGGAGCTCCAGAGGTCACAAGGTCAATGTGGGCCTGCATGGATGTCAGCAGGGCATGAGGGAGAAGGCCCAAGTGAATAGGTGTGTCTGTGTGAGTGTGTGTGTGAGTGATGTATGTTGTTAAGCTATGGAATTAATTGTACAGCATTGGATTGGTGTTGGCATGGGGTAGAGGGAGTTTACATATACCAGTCATTTCCTTTTAAATCCATGAAGGGAAGTGGACAAGTTCACACTTAGAAAGAAGATAATAGTTCCAATTGAGAAAACATATCAATGGTTCTGAATGCCAACCAATACACATCAGAAACATACATCATGATTAATGTGATAGAACCTGCTCTTACCATGAGAAACAGATTCCCCAATCTTCTCCTCCTCTTCTTCATCTTTAATGTTGACATTCAGCTCCAATGTAGGGAATGTCCTCTTGGTGTAACGGTCAAGCTGTTGCTTTCTCCCGCGGTAGACCTGGTTCATATCCCGTCGGTTACATTAAGCAGTCTATTCTCTGAAAATAGTCCAGACAGCATGTACCCAACAGTGAGGTCAGTGGGATTGGAGAGAGTCCCCTCTCCCTCTCTCTGTCAGCTGGGTAAACACCTCCCGAGTATCATTTCTTACTCGGCAGGATCCGTCCACGTTTTCGGAGGGCTCCTGGCAAGCGGGGAGTCGCCGACCCGCGTTCAATGTGCCGGTCCGCTTAGCGAGTGCGTCCCGCACGCCCCCATGTCTTCTTTTTTTTCATTTTCATATTTTTGAAAAAATAATTTTACATATTTTTTTTTCTGCTTCAAAGTAGATTAAGTCAGCTTCTCCAACATTCCGTTTTTTTCTCTGCTTCAAAGTAGATTAAGTGAAGCTTCACCTCCATTCAGGCAGTTATCACACCCCCCCACCCGGATTCGACCCCACTGGTCATTTAAAGACGTGTTTGGCTACGGGCACGTGGTAAGTTATGCGTTCACCTGGTAGTCGTCATTTTTTTCATTTTCATATTTATGAAAAAATATATATATATTTTTTTTTTGGTAGTCATTTAGCAGACACTCTTATCCAGAGCGACTTACAGTTAGTGATGCATATTTTCTTCATATTTTTTATTTTTTTTAATATATTTTTTTCTAGCTTTATAAAAAAACAAACGGATAAAAACCTGGTTTTCTAATATGTACGGGTTCATGAGGGTTGCCTAATCACACATGTGACATTTTGGAAGGATGTGACCTTTTTAACCCTTCGAAACAGCACCTATGACCACAATGTAAGGCACTTCCGGTTGTCACAGGAAGCTGTAATTAAACACATATCCTCATTGGGACAAGCTCTTACAGAATCCTGAGTTTCAGGTCAATCCGTGAAAAACTAAACTTTTTACAGAGGGTTGAATGTAGCGTTTTCACTATCTGCTGGTGGATACATCTAAACCATGTTTAGGGTCAATCTTCCCACTTCCGGTTGCTCCAGGAAGCTTAAACTCAACACAGGTAATCCTTATAGTGGCCTGATGGGTTGACAAAGAAGACAGTTTGATATGGCAATATAAATCCACATAGGCATCAAGTTGAAGTTAGGGCAGCAGGCAATGTATTTCTATATCCCCTGTGGAGGCTGGCCACTCTCTCCCCCCTTTCTCCTAGCCTGCTGCACCTCATATGACATTTTGGAAGGATTTAACCTATTTGAAAAAAGTTGAAAGGCAACGTGGATCTACTGTGGTGTAGTTCTTCCCAGCATTGCAACCAAATCAGATTTGTATTACATATTGCCTGGAGTGATTTAAAAAGGAAAGAAAGCTCTAATCTTTACCCAAATGGTCTCAAATTATAGGCCTGATCACCCTGGACCAATGCCTGTTGGTCATTTCAGTAGAACCAAGCAACTCAAGTAGCTATTCAACCTCAAAACTACCTGGTTTTGCTATACATTCAAAACAGCAGTATAATGTGAAATTTTTTGTGGGCATTTAAAAATGACAGAAAATCTTTTCCAAAATGGTCTCAAATGAGCTGTACTCTCAGGCCCATGGGAGAAAGGGTTTTACTAGGCAGGGAGTGTAGAACAAGATGCATGGAGCTCCAGAGGTCACAAGGTCAATGTGGGCCTGCATGGATGTCAGCAGGGCATGAGGGAGAAGGCCCAAGTGAATAGGTGTGTCTGTGTGAGTGTGTGTGTGAGTGATGTATGTTGTTAAGCTATGGAATTAATTGTACAGCATTGGATTGGTGTTGGCATGGGGTAGAGGGAGTTTACATATACCAGTCATTTCCTTTTAAATCCATGAAGGGAAGTGGACAAGTTCACACTTAGAAAGGAGCTAATAGTTCCAATTGAGAAAACATATCAATGGTTCTGAATGCCAACCAATACACATCAGAAACATACATCATGATTAATGTGATAGAACCTGCTCTTACCATGAGAAACAGATTCCCCAATCTTCTCCTCCTCTTCTTCATCTTTAATGTTGACATTCAGCTCCAATGTAGGGAATGTCCTCTTGGTGTAACGGTCAAGCTGTTGCTTTCTCCCGCGGTAGACCTGGTTCATATCCCGTCGGTTACATTAAGCAGTCTATTCTCTGAAAATAGTCCAGACAGCATTTACCCAACAGTGAGGTCAGTGGGATTGGAGAGAGTCCCCTCTCCCTCTCTCTGTCAGCTGGGTAAACACCTCCCGAGTATCATTTCTTACTCGGCAGGATCCGTCCACGTTTTCGGAGGGCTCCTGGCAAGCGGGGAGTCGCCGACCCGCGTTCAATGTGCCGGTCCGCTTAGCGAGTGCGTCCCGCACGCCCCCATGTCTTCTTTTTTTTCATTTTCATATTTTTGAAAAAATAATTTTTCATATTTTTTTTTCTGCTTCAAAGTAGATTAAGTGAAGCTTCACCTCCATTCAGGCAGTTATCACACCCCCCCACCCGGATTCGACCCCACTGGTCATTTAAAGACGTGTTTGGCTACGGGCACATGGTAAGTTATACGTTCACCTGGTAGTCGTCTTTTTTTTCATTTTCATATTTATGAAAAAATATATATATATTTTTTTGGTAGTCATTTAGCAGACACTCTTATCCAGAGCGACTTACAGTTAGTGATGCATATTTTCTTCATATTTTTTATTTTTTTTTATATATTTTTTTCTAGCTTTATAAAAAAACAAATGGATAAAAACCTGGTTTTCTAATATGTACGGGTTCATGAGGGTTGCCTAATCACACATGTGACATTTTGGAAGGATGTGACCTTTTTAACCCTTCGAAACAGCACCTATGACCACAATGTAAGGCACTTCCGGTTGTCACAGGAAGCTGTAATTAAACACATATCCTCATTGGGACAAGCTCTTACAGAATCCTGAGTTTCAGGTCAATCCGTGAAAAACTAAACTTTTTACAGAGGGTTGAATGAAGCGTTTTCACTATCTGCTGGTGGATACATCTAAACCATGTTTAGGGTCAATCTTCCCACTTCCGGTTGCTCCAGGAAGCTTAAACTCAACACAGGTAATCCTTATAGTGGCCTGATGGGTTGACAAAGAAGACAGTTTGATATGGCAATATAAACCCACATAGGCATCAAGTTGAAGTTAGGGCAGCAGGCAATGTATTTCTATATCCCCTGTGGAGGCTGGCCACTCTCTCCCCCCTTTCTCCTAGCCTGCTGCACCTCATATGACATTTTGGAAGGATTTAACCTATTTGAAAAAAGTTGAAAGGCAACGTGAATCTACTGTGGTGTAGTTCTTCCCAGCATTGCAACCAAATCAGATTTGTATTACATATTGCCTGGAGTGATTTAAAAAGGAAAGAAAGCTCTAATCTTTACCCAAATGGTCTCAAATTATAGGCCTGATCACCCTGGACCAATGCCTGTTGGTCATTTCAGTAGAACCAAGCAACTCAAGTAGCTATTCAACCTCAAAACTACCTGGTTTTGCTATACATTCAAAACAGCAGTATAATGTGAAATTTTTTGTGGGCATTTAAAAATGACAGAAAATCTTTTCCAAAATGGTCTCAAATGAGCTGTACTCTCAGGCCCATGGGAGAAAGGGTTTTACTAGGCAGGGAGTGTAGAACAAGATGCATGGATTTCCAGAGGTCACAAGGTCAATGTGGGCCTGTATGGATGTCAGCAGGGCATGAGGGAGAAGGCCCAAGTGAATAGGTGTGTCTGTGTGAGTGTGTGTGTGAGTGATGTATGTTGTTAAGCTATGGAATTAATTGTACAGCATTGGATTGGTGTTGGCATGGGGTAGAGGGAGTTTACATATACCAGTCATTTCCTTTTAAATCCATGAAGGGAAGTGGACAAGTTCACACTTAGAAAGGAGCTAATAGTTCCAATTGAGAAAACATATCAATGGTTCTGAATGCCAACCAATACACATCAGAAACATACATCATGATTAATGTGATAGAACCTGCTCTTACCATGAGAAACAGATTCCCCAATCTTCTCCTCCTCTTCTTCATCTTTAATGTTGACATTCAGCTCCAATGTAGGGAATGTCCTCTTGGTGTAACGGTCAAGCTGTTGCTTTCTCCCGCGGTAGACCTGGTTCATATCCCGTCGGTTACATTAAGCAGTCTATTCTCTGAAAATAGTCCAGACAGCATGTACCCAACAGTGAGGTCAGTGGGATTGGAGAGAGTCCCCTCTCCCTCTCTCTGTCAGCTGGGTAAACACCTCCCGAGTATCATTTCTTACTCGGCAGGATCCGTCCACGTTTTCGGAGGGCTCCTGGCAAGCGGGGAGTCGCCGACCCGCGTTCAATGTGCCGGTCCGCTTAGCGAGTGCGTCCCGCACGCCCCCATGTCTTCTTTTTTTTCATTTTCATATTTTTGAAAAAATAATTTTTCATATTTTTTTTTCTGCTTCAAAGTAGATTAAGTGAAGCTTCACCTCCATTCAGGCAGTTATCACACCCCCCACCCGGATTCTATTTTTTTTTTTTTTTTTTATTCATTTAGCAGACACTCTTATCCAGAGCGACTTACAGGAGCAATTAGGGTTAAGTGCCTTGCTCAAGGGCACATCGACAGATTTTTCACCTAGTCGGCTCGGGGATTAGAACCAGCAACCTTTCGGTTACTGGCACAACGCTCTTACCCACTAAGCTACCTGCCGCCCATTCGACCCCACTGGTCATTTAAAGACGTGTTTGGCTACGGGCACGTGGTAAGTTATGCGTTCACCTGGTAGTCGTCTTTTTTTTCATTTTCATATTTATGAAAAAATATATATATATTTTTTTTTTGGTAGTCATTTAGCAGACACTCTTATCCAGAGCGACTTACAGTTAGTGATGCATATTTTCTTCATATTTTTTATTTTTTTTTATATATTTTTTTCTAGCTTTATAAAAAAACAAACGGATAAAAACCTGGTTTTCTAATATGTACGGGTTCATGAGGGTTGCCTAATCACACGTGACATTTTGGAAGGATGTGACCTTTTTAACCCTTCGAAACAGCACCTATGACCACAATGTAAGGCACTTCCGGTTGTCACAGGAAGCTGTAATTAAACACATATCCTCATTGTGACAAGCTCTTACAGAATCCTGAGTTTCAGGTCAATCCGTGAAAAACTAAACTTTTTACAGAGGGTTGAATGTAGCGTTTTCACTATCTGCTGGTGGATACATCTAAACCATGTTTAGGGTCAATCTTCCCACTTCCGGTTGCTCCAGGAAGCTTAAACTCAACACAGGTAATCCTTATAGTAGCCTGATGGGTTGACAAAAAAGACAGTTTGATATGGCAATATAAACCCACATAGGCATCAAGTTGAAGTTAGGGCAGCAGGCAATGTATTTCTATATCCCCTGTGGAGGCTGGCCACTCTCTCCCCCCTTTCTCCTAGCCTGCTGCACCTCATATGACATTTTGGAAGGATTTAACCTATTTGAAAAAAGTTGAAAGGCAACGTGGATCTACTGTGGTGTAGTTCTTCCCAGCATTGCAACCAAATCAGATTTGTATTACATATTGCCTGGAGTGATTTAAAAAGGAAAGAAAGCTCTAATCTTTACCCAAATGGTCTCAAATTATAGGCCTGATCACCCTGGACCAATGCCTGTTGGTAATTTCAGTAGAACCAAGCAACTCAAGTAGCTATTCAACCTCAAAACTACCTGGTTTTGCTATACATTCAAAACAGCAGTATAATGTGATTTTTTTTTATGGGTATTTAAAAATGACAGAAAATATTTTCCAAAATGGTCTCAAATGAGCTGTACTCTCAGGCCCATGGGAGAAAGGGTTTTACTAGGCAGTGAGTGTAGAACAAGACGCATGGAGCTCCAGAGGTCACAAGGTCAATGTGGGCCTGCATGGATGTCAGCAGGGCATGAGGGAGAAGGCCAAAGTGAATAGGTGTGTCTGTGTGAGTGTGTGTGTGAGTGATGTATGTTGTTAAGCTATGGAATTAATTGTACAGCATTGGATTGGTGTTGGCATGGGGTAGAGGGAGTTTACATATACCAGTCATTTCCTTTTAAATCCATGAAGGGAAGTGGACAAGTTTACACTTAGAAAGGAGATAATAGTTCCACACCTCATGTGTCCTGATAACTTCAGGAATGGAACCATATTGAGGTTGGCTGCTTTCTATACGGTTTGATGGGAGAGAGAGAGAGAGAGAGAGAGACAGAGAGAGAGAGAGAGAGAGAGAGAGAGAGAGAGAGAGAGAGAGAGAGACAGAGAGAGAGAGAGAGAGAGAGAGAGAGAGAGAGGACATCAGGTAAAGTTCTGGAGATGAGGGAATATGTGTGCAGAAAGAAACCCTCCAGTATGGTTAACCCCAGTTAGGCCCAGTATGGACTATCAATACAAGTGACCATTTAGAATGTGACCCAGTTCAATGGGTCTTAACAGAACTGGGGGATGTCAGCCATGAAGTTGTCTAAACACAACTGGAATATAATTTGTTTGTGATTCATTGTTAATGGATTTTCCATTAGGAACACAGGGGGAAAACCTAACACAACAACACACATAACACACAACCAATAAAAACAAAGGGGGAGGAAACCACTAAAGTCATTACCATATTGTCATTTTCTAACGACAGGGAGAAAACATGTAAAATCTAGAAGACTACTTTAGATCTGGTCAGAAGAAGCCTAGTGCACTACGCAGGGAACAGGGAGAGATTTGGGACAGAGACAGTAACTCCTGTATGGAAATCTTCATTCTAATGACAGTGAGCAAATCTCCACCCTATTCCCTATGTAGTGCACTACTTTAGATCTGATCAGAAGTAGCCTAGTGCACTACGTAGGGAACAGGGTGTCATTTGGGCCAGAGTCAGTAACTCCCCTGGGTATGAATTGTCTCTCTATCTTATCTGTCTATGCTTGGTTGACCTAGCAACTGGGTCTGTTTTAATGTCCAGACAGCATGTACCCAACAGTGAGGTCAGTGGGATTGGAGAGAGTCCCCTCTCCCTCTCTCTGTCTCCTCCCGAGTATCATTTCTTACTCGGCAGGATCCGTCCACGTTTTCGGAGGGCTCCTGGCAAGCGGGGAGTCGCCGACCCGCGTTAAATGTGCCGGTCCGCTTAGCGAGTGCGTCCCGCACGCCCCCATGTCTTCTTTTTTTTCATTTTCATATTTTAGAAAAAATAATTTTTCATTTTTTTTTTTTCTGCTTCAAAGTAGATTAAGTGAAGCTTCACCTCCATTCAGGCAGTTATCACACCCCCCCACCCGGATTCGACCCCACTGGTCATTTAAAGACGTGTTTGGCTACGGGCACGTGGTAAGTTATGCGTTCACCTGGTAGTTGTCTTTTTTTTCATTTTCATATTTATGAAAAAATATATATATATATATTTTTGGTAGTCATTTAGCAGACACTCTTATCCAGAGCGACTTACAGTTAGTGATGCATATTTTCTTCATATTTTTTTTTTTTTTTATATATTTTTTTCTAGCTTTATAAAAAAAAAAACGGATAAAAACCTGGTTTTCTAATATGTACGGGTTCATGAGGGTTGCCTAATCACACATGTGACATTTTGGAAGGATGTGACCTTTTTAACCCTTCGAAACAGCACCTATGACCACAATGTAAGGCACTTCCGGTTGTCACAGGAAGCTGTAATTAAACACATATCCTCATTGGGACAAGCTCTTACAGAATCCTGAGTTTCAGGTCAATCCGTGAAAAACTAAACTTTTTACAGAGGGTTGAATGTAGCGTTTTCACTATCTGCTGGTGGATACATCTAAACCATGTTTAGGGTCAATCTTCCCACTTCCGGTTGCTCCAGGAAGCTTAAACTCAACACAGGTAATCCTTATAGTGGCCTGATGGGTTGACAAAGAAGACAGTTTGATATGGCAATATAAACCCACATAGGCATCAAGTTGAAGTTAGGGCAGCAGGCAATGTATTTCTATATCCCCTGTGGATTTTGGCCACTCTCTCCCCCCTTTCTCCTAGCCTGCTGCACCTCATATGACATTTTGGAAGGATTTAACCTATTTGAAAAAAGTTGAAAGGCAACGTGGATCTACTGTGGTGTAGTTCTTCCCAGCATTGCAACCAAATCAGATTTGTATTACATATTGCCTGGAGTGATTTAAAAAGGAAAGAAAGCTCTAATCTTTACCCAAATGGTCTCAAATTATAGGCCTGATCACCCTGGACCAATGCCTGTTGGTCATTTCAGTAGAACCAAGCAACTCAAGTAGCTATTCAACCTCAAAACTACCTGGTTTTGCTATACATTCAAAACAGCAGTATAATGTGAAATTTTTTGTGGGCATTTAAAAATGACAGAAAATCTTTTCCAAAATGGTCTCAAATGAGCTGTACTCTCAGGCCCATGGGAGAAAGGGTTTTACTAGGCAGGGAGTGTAGAACAAGATGCATGGAGCTCCAGAGGTCACAAGGTCAATGTGGGCCTGCATGGATGTCAGCAGGGCATGAGGGAGAAGGCCCAAGTGAATAGGTGTGTCTGTGTGAGTGTGTGTGTGAGTGATGTATGTTGTTAAGCTATGGAATTAATTGTACAGCATTGGATTGGTGTTGGCATGGGGTAGAGGGAGTTTACATATACCAGTCATTTCCTTTTAAATCCATGAAGGGAAGTGGACAAGTTCACACTTAGAAAGGAGATAATAGTTCCAATTGAGAAAACATATCAATGGTTCTGAATGCCAACCAATACACATCAGAAACATACATCATGATTAATGTGATAGAACCTGCTCTTACCATGAGAAACAGATTCCCCAATCTTCTCCTCCTCTTCTTCATCTTTAATGTTGACATTCAGCTCCAATGTAGGGAATGTCCTCTTGGTGTAACGGTCAAGCTGTTGCTTTCTCCCGCGGTAGACCTGGTTCATATCCCGTCGGTTACATTAAGCAGTCTATTCTCTGAAAATAGTCCAGACAGCATGTACCCAACAGTGAGGTCAGTGGGATTGGAGAGAGTCCCCTCTCCCTCTCTCTGTCAGCTGGGTAAACACCTCCCGAGTATCATTTCTTACTCGGCAGGATCCGTCCACGTTTTCGGAGGGCTCCTGGCAAGCGGGGAGTCGCCGACCCGCGTTCAATGTGCCGGTCCGCTTAGCGAGTGCGTCCCGCACGCCCCCATGTCTTCTTTTTTTTCATTTTCATATTTTTGAAAAAATAATTTTACATATTTTTTTTTCTGCTTCAAAGTAGATTAAGTCAGCTTCTCCAACATTCCGTTTTTTTCTCTGCTTCAAAGTAGATTAAGTGAAGCTTCACCTCCATTCAGGCAGTTATCACACCCCCCCACCCGGATTCGACCCCACTGGTCATTTAAAGACGTGTTTGGCTACGGGCACGTGGTAAGTTATGCGTTCACCTGGTAGTTGTCTTTTTTTTCATTTTCATATTTATGAAAAAATATATATATATTTTTTTGGTAGTCATTTAGCAGACACTCTTATCCAGAGCGACTTACAGTTAGTGATGCATATTTTCTTCATATTTTTTATTTTTTTTTATATATTTTTTTCTAGCTTTATAAAAAAACAAATGGATAAAAACCTGGTTTTCTAATATGTACGGGTTCATGAGGGTTGCCTAATCACACATGTGACATTTTGGAAGGATGTGACCTTTTTAACCCTTCGAAACAGCACCTATGACCACAATGTAAGGCACTTCCGGTTGTCACAGGAAGCTGTAATTAAACACATTAACTCATTGGGACAAGCTCTTACAGAATCCTGAGTTTCAGGTCAATCCGTGAAAAACTAAACTTTTTACAGAGGGTTGAATGAAGCGTTTTCACTATCTGCTGGTGGATACATCTAAACCATGTTTAGGGTCAATCTTCCCACTTCCGGTTGCTCCAGGAAGCTTAAACTCAACACAGGTAATCCTTATAGTGGCCTGATGGGTTGACAAAGAAGACAGTTTGATATGGCAATATAAACCCACATAGGCATCAAGTTGAAGTTAGGGCAGCAGGCAATGTATTTCTATATCCCCTGTGGAGGCTGGCCACTCTCTCCCCCCTTTCTCCTAGCCTGCTGCACCTCATATGACATTTTGGAAGGATTTAACCTATTTGAAAAAAGTTGAAAGGCAACGTGGATCTACTGTGGTGTAGTTCTTCCCAGCATTGCAACCAAATCAGATTTGTATTACATATTGCCTGGAGTGATTTAAAAAGGAAAGAAAGCTCTAATCTTTACCCAAATGGTCTCAAATTATAGGCCTGATCACCCTGGACCAATGCCTGTTGGTAATTTCAGTAGAACCAAGCAACTCAAGTAGCTATTCAACCTCAAAACTACCTGGTTTTGCTATACATTCAAAACAGCAGTATAATGTGAAATTTTTTGTGGGCATTTAAAAATGACAGAAAATCTTTTCCAAAATGGTCTCAAATGAGCTGTACTCTCAGGCCCATGGGAGAAAGGGTTTTACTAGGCAGGGAGTGTAGAACAAGATGCATGGAGCTCCAGAGGTCACAAGGTCAATGTGGGCCTGCATGGATGTCAGCAGGGCATGAGGGAGAAGGCCCAAGTGAATAGGTGTGTCTGTGTGAGTGTGTGTGTGAGTGATGTATGTTGTTAAGCTATGGAATTAATTGTACAGCATTGGATTGGTGTTGGCATGGGGTAGAGGGAGTTTACATATACCAGTCATTTCCTTTTAAATCCATGAAGGGACTAGGACAAGTTCACACTTAGAAAGGAGATAATAGTTCCACACCTCATGTGTCCTGATAACTACAGGAATGGAACCATATTGAGGTTGGCTGCTTTCTATACGGTTTGATGGGAGAGGGAGAGACAGAGACAGAGACAGAGACAGAGACAGAGCGAGAGAGAGAGAGAGAGAGAGAGAGAGAGAGAGAGAGAGAGAGAGAGAGAGAGAGAGAGAGAGAGACATCAGGTAAAGTTCTGGAGATGAGGGAATATGTGTGCAGAAAGAAACCCTCCAGTATGGTTAACCCCAGTTAGGCCCAGTATGGACTATCAATACAAGTGACCATTTAGAATGTGACCCAGTTCAATGGGTCTTAACAGAACTGGGGGATGTCAGCCATGAAGTTGTCTAAACACAACTGTAATATAATTTGTTTGTGATTCATTGTTAACACACATAACACACAACCAATAAAAACAAAGGGGGAGGAAACCACTAAAGTCATTACCATATTGTCATTTTCTAACGACAGGGAGAAAACATGTAAAATCTAGAAGACTACTTTAGATCTGGTCAAAAGAAGCCTAGTGCACTACGTAGGGAACAGGGAGAGATTTGGGACAGAGACAGTAACTCCTGTATGGAAATCTTCATTCTAATGACAGTGAGCAAATCTCCACCCTATTCCCTATGTAGTGCACTACTTTAGATCTGGTCAGAAGTAGCCTAGTGCACTACGTAGGGAACTGGGTGTCATTTGGGCCAGAGTCAGTAACTCCCCTGGGTATGAATTGTCTCTCTATCTTATCTGTCTTCTATATGATGTTCTCATCTCCTCCTCTCTTCTCTCCTCTATTCACTCTATTCTATCATCCACACCACATGCCAGCTTCAACACAATCCATTTACAAGTTAAAGACACACCTTGGAATAAATAGCAAAGGAAAACTACTACTAGATGTATTTTTTATTTCACATCACCATGAATCATATTTAATAACTGAACAGTAGCAGACCTAACTTCATCTGTTCCTGACTCTGGGTAGTGGATTAAAAAGACCATCAATCTCCAATGATATTAAAGTACAATTCTGAACATTACTGATATACTGAGTGGCAAGTCAAGATATGTGCTGGGTTTGTATTGTTTGGTTAATAGCACCACCTGATGGACAGGTTTAATGTTGCTTGACTGAGCAGTACGGGAGAATAAAAGATGCCAAATTTAGGGCCGGTTTCCCGGACATCTCCATTGAACATGCTTTTTAGTCTAGGACTAGGCTTCATCTGTGTCCGGGAAACCGGCCCATATAGTTCAATTAGCAAGTAAGTAACACTACCTGTTCCATGATACTGAGGAAAATGACATTGAGAGAGAGAACCAATTGAGAAAACATTTAAATGGTTCTGAATGACAACCAACATACATTAACAGCATTCATCATGATTAATGTGAATATATAAGATTAAAACATTGCACTTACAAATAATATGAATGCATTGAATTGTAATTCATAACATCTTCTGAAGATCAAATCAGTCAAATCATTGTACATAAAAACAGAGCAGAATGAATCATCACATCTGGGGACCATCACCACCAGCATGACTAGTATCTATGTGGACCCTACTACAGTTTAACCAGCTCAGCTATAGACTACACCAGCATGACTAGTATCTATGTGGACCCTACTACAGTTTAACCAGCTCAGCTATAGACTACACCAGCATGACTAGTATCTATGTGGACCCTACTACAGTTTAACCAGCTCAGCTATAGACTACACCAGCATGACTAGTATCTATGTGGACCCTACTACAGTTTAACCAGCTCAGCTATAGACTACACCAGCATGACTAGTATCTATGTGGACCCTACTACAGTTTAACCAGCTCAGCTATAGACTACACCAGCATGACTAGTGTCTATGTGGACCCTACTACAGTTTAACCAGCTCAGCTATAGACTACACCAGCATGACTAGTATCTATGTGGACCCTACTACAGTTTAACCAGCTCAGCAGTACCATTGAGCAAAAACCCAGGATAGAGGGGCTGAGTGAATGTGGTCTGGACTCTGTGGAGGAGGGTCATTGTGTCAGAGACACTGTAGAAGGACAGAGTACCTGCCTTGTGATCCAGGTACACTCCTACCCTGGAGGACTGAGGGCCTGATACTTTAGTCCTAACACTATTGTGTCTGAACCAATAACCACCACTAGAGCACTCTAAACTCCAGGACTTGTCATTGTATCCAAATCCACCACCTGTCCCTGTTCTGCTGATGTCTTTATATGAGACTGCTGTAACACACCACCCACTCCACTCCACCTCCCAGTAACAGCGTCCAGACAGACCCTCTCTACACAGAACCTGGTAGTAGTTGGTGAATCTGTCTGGATGAACAGGATATGGTTGGACTTGGTCTGTACGTGTCACCTTTCTGTTCCCTTCAGACAGAGAGAGGAGTGTGCATGCTGTGTTTGGGTCCAGTGTGAGCTGACAGGAATCTGGGAGAATAGCAGAGCAGAGACCAATGAGGGAAGTTAGAACAATAAGTGAAGTCAGATACTGTATCTACCCTGTCTTTGATTAGAGCACAGCAGAGATCAAATCAGAGAAATATGAGGAGTCAGATAGATACCCAGTCTTTGATTAGATCTACTATTGCTATATATTTCTAGAGGGATTGTTAGGAGTGTCAGTAAAAAGAGACTGTTAGTTACTTCAGAATAAAGAGACTCACATTGTAAGAACTGTTCTCTGGTCTTGGGCTCTGGAGGCAGTACAACATCCACTATATTCACTACAGACACACAAACACATTCACAGAGAGAGGGAATGTTATCATCATACCATATTCCACATGTATATGACTAGTAGGGAACTTTCAATGGTCTAAAGTTGATGTTCTTATTATTTTCAACACACCTGTAGTGGAGATCTTGGTCCATTCTCCTTTAAGGACGTCTTCTATTTTCTCTCTCAGTTCAGACACAGTCTTACTCACATCTCCAAAGTACTGAAGAGGACGGACAACGATGCTGGGTAAGTCTGAAGATACACTGGTACTGGAGAGAGACTGATAACTCTGGAGACAGAGAGAGAGAGAGAGAGAGAGAGAGAGAGCGAGAGAGAGAGAGAGAACAGAACCAAATGATTGAGAGTTTTAATTTCATATCACATGTATCAAGGCAGTTGAGTTACCTGGAGGAAATGGATGTGATCCTCTGTGTGTGAGAGCTGCTCCAGCTCAGTGCTTCTCTTCCTCAGCTCAGCTATTTCCTGCTCCAGTTGCTCCAGGAGTCCTTCAGCTTGACTCACTTGAGCCTTCTCTTGGGCTCTGATCAGCTCCTTCACCTCAGAGCGCCTTCTCTCAATGGAGCGGATCAGCTCGGTAAAGATCTTATCACTGTCCACCACTGCTGCCTGTGCAGAGCGCTGTTAAGAGAGAGAGAGAGAGAGAGAGAGAGAAAGAGAGAGAGACTGACTTGTCTTACTTGAATGAGCCATCCTCATTACACTAACACTCCCACCCCCACTCCTAAAAGCACATTGCGTGCCACCACAACCTCCACACAATCACATTATCCAGTACCCAACACCACAGTACAATACACCAACCAGCACCACATTCCAACCGTCCATCCAACCCCTCCTCTCCAGCCGTACAGACAGCCCCCCTGAGCCCCCATACCTCCTGAAACATCTCCACACTGTTGATCATTTTGTACAACTCAAACTCAACCCTAAGGCGTCAACAGTAATGGCATTACCCTGGCAACACAGAAAAAACATGATGAACAGTCTGTCATTGCAGAAAACGGACACCCCTCCCCAACTCCCAGGTCAACCCGAGCCAACCAGCTATTGGTGTCCAGGGCTCCATGTAATACCCTCCACTGGAGGACCCCTGACCTTTCCAGCACTGGGAGCTTATAGAGCACCCTCCACCTATACCCTGCCATGCTCTCAGCCCCCACAACCCCCTGCCACTGATGCCCCTTCACTCCCACTAAGCTCAGAGTGTTAAAAGTCAGTAAGTCCTCCGGACTCTCCTGCCAGTCCCCAGTCTCTGCTGTCACTTGCAGTGGTGGAAACGGTGGTGGCCCCTCCTCAGGCTGCTCCAGCCCTCAGTACTGCAGCATAGAAATCAGAGACCCCTGCTGTATTGAGTCTCTCCTGCCGCATGATGAGGAGCCGCTGATCCAGCCCCAAACCACCAGCCCTCCTCAACAGAGCACATGCTGGTTCCCTCCAGCCCACCTCCGTACGGTACAGTAGCCTCTGTGCTGCTGAGTCAGAACGCTGCCACCCTGACCAGAAAATGTTTACTAACTTGCGCTGCAGGTCCACAAGCAGACCACCGGGGGGGGGTTGAGAATGGCCAATTTATGCCATAGAGAGGATGCCACCAAGTTGTTGATGATCAGCACCGTCCCTCTGTATTCCACTTGGGAGATGAGCCACCTCCACTTCGTCAGCCTCGACACCACCGCTTGTGACACTCCTTCCCTGTTCTTCCTATCCCAACCCTCCGAGCCCAGATACACCCCAAGCATCTTGAGCCACTCACAGCCCCACTGCAACCCCCTGGAAGCTGCGGAGGTGCCCTGTCCCTCCATGCCCCACATAACAGAGCCTCACGCATGCCCCAGTTTCCCTAAGCAGAAGACGCCCCCTCGTACACCCTCAAACTATTCTCCAGGGCCTGTAGGTTCTGCTCATCCCTAACCAACACAGACGTCATCAGCGTATGCTGACACTGCTATGCCTGTCCCCAACCCTATGCCTGGCTCCCACACTCCCTGTAGCCTCCTGCGTAGCAGGCCCAGAAAGGGCTCAATAACAAGAGTGTATAGCTGCCCTGACAGAGGGCATCCCTGGTGAATGCCCCTCCCTACCCAGACTGGCCTACTGAGCCCTCCCCACACCTTGACCATACATGAAGCCCCAGCATACGACCGCAACATTACGTGGTCCTCTGTAGCTCAGCTGGTAGAGCACGGCGCTTGTAACGCCAGGGTAGTGGGTTCGATCCCCGGGACCACCCATACACAAAAATTTATGCACGCATGACTAAGTCGCTTTGGATAAAAGCGTCTGCTAAATGGCATATTATTTATATTTATTTATTTAACATTTGATCACAGGCCACAAAATTCTCCCCACAACCAAAACAACACATTGAACAGATATTCATGGTCCACCCTATCAAAGGCTTTCTCCTGATTATGAACAGATTGTCTGTGATTGAGCGTCCTGGTACACAGTACGTTTGGTCCTTGTGTACAATAGAGTCCAGGTGGGACTTCAGTCTGTTAAACGAGGACCTTGGTAAAGACCTTATAGTCCAAACAGAGCAATGCCACAGGCCTCCAGTTCTTTATGTCGCTCAAATCCCTATTTTGGGCAGGAGAGTCAAAGCCTCCCGTCTACAGCTTAGCGACAGCTCCCCCACCCCGACGCACTCACACAACACACGTCCTGTAAAATAATTCCCCAGAACTTTTTATAAAAATCCAGAGGCAGACCGTATGAGAGACAGCAGCTGAGAGTTTGTGTAAGGCCAGGGAAATGTCTATTTGATTTCTCTGTGACAGAGAGAGTTTGGAATGGTCTGTGAGCAGAACCTGAGAACACCCAGGATCACAGAGTTCTGCCCTCTATAAATCAGAGTACAACTCCACAGCCACAGCCTCATCTCCCCACAACAGAAGTTACCCTCCCATCAGGCTCCCTCATCTCCCCACAACAGAAGTTACCCACCCATCAGGCTCCCTCATCTCCCCACAACAGAAGTTACCCGCCCATCAGGCTCCCTCATCTCCCCACAACAGAAGTTACCCACCCATCAGGCTCCCTCATCTCCCCACAACAGAAGTTCTATATCGTGGAGCTCCGCCCCATAGGGGAGCTCTGCTCCTAGTGGTTTACCCTCTGCCCTAAGGCAGCATCAGCCTGAGACAAAATTATGCACACACCTGCAGTCAATATGAGTACAGGTGTCCCTATAAGAGGGGATGCCTCCCCTCAATCTGCCTCCCTTTATCTTCAGCGACTGGACTAGACTGAAGAAGCCAAGAAGAGACGAAGAGAAGACTCAGGACGAAGAAAACGCCGTCGATTTTCCAGATCATCGACGTCGTCCTACAATGAGCACACCAAGCTTATCCATAGGGTAAGTATTTAACAAAAGCTCTTTTCAGAGCTCAATGTCGCTGTTCCCCTTGGCGGCTGTCACCCCCCCCGACATATGTTTCGTGGGTCGAGGGACACAGCACGCCAGGGACAGCTTCATTAATCCCCCACTATGCGCCAGCTGCGCCCTCCTTTTTTGAAGGAGTGGAAGCAGCGTTGGGCATTTTTAGGGAGGATATTCCTCTTGAGGATGTGCTATCAGTGTTAGTCTCAGCTTCTGAGGCATCATCTGAAGGCGCTGACTCAGGGGATGACAGGGCTATTGGGGAAGAAATGAATATTCTATTGGAACAATTCATTACACTGACCCAGATGTTTAACACCCCTTTTCCCTCAGGAAATTGTGAGGTCATTTACATCCCTGGATGATGACGCCACAGCCTCTCTGTGCTCTGAATTCTCAGGTCTCATTGAGTGGGCTGCTAAACAGCGGGAGATTAAGCTGCCCCCCATTCCCTCCAACCCGGAAGTGGATATGAGGAAGGACGGCCGTTACTCTCGCTACAGCTTGGCGTCAGACGGCGGCCTCCAGCAGCAAGGGAGCAGTCCTC
>NW_028162130.1:0-30000 GCF_964263955.1 Coregonus lavaretus
ACCCTATACCACCCCCCTTACCTCACACAGTCAGTCAGTCAGTCAGTCAGTAGGAGAGTACCCTATACCACCCCCCTTACCTCACACAGTCAGTCAGTCAGTCAGTCAGTAGGAGAGTACCCTATACCACACCCCCTTACCTCACACAGTCAGTCAGTCAGTAGGAGAGTACCCTATACCACCCCCCTTACCTCACACAGTCAGTCAGTCAGTAGGAGAGTACCCTATACCACCCCCCTTACCTCACACAGTCAGTCAGTCAGTAGGAGAGTACCCTATACCACCCCCCTTACCTCACACAGTCAGTCAGTCAGTCAGTCAGTAGGAGAGTACCCTATACCACCCCCCTTACCTCACACAGTCAGTCAGTCAGTAGGAGAGTACCCTATACCACCCCCCCTTACCTCACACAGTCAGTCAGTCAGTAGGAGAGTACCCTATACCACCCCCCCTTACCTCACACAGTCAGTCAGTCAGTAGGAGAGTACCCTATACCCCCCCCCCTTACCTCACACAGTCAGTCAGTCAGTAGGAGAGTACCCTATACCACCCCCCTTACACCTCACACAGTCAGTCAGTCAGTCAGTCAGTAGGAGAGTACCCTATACCCCCCCCCTTACCTCACACAGTCAGTCAGTCAGTCAGTCAGTAGGAGAGTACCCTATACCACCCCCCTTACCTCACACAGTCAGTCAGTCAGTCAGTCAGTAGGAGAGTACCCTATACCACCCCCCTTACCTCACACAGTCAGTCAGTCAGTAGGAGAGTACCCTATACCACCCCCCTTACCTCACACAGTCAGTCAGTCAGTAGGAGAGTACCCTATACCACCCCCCTTACCTCACACAGTCAGTCAGTCAGTAGGAGAGTACCCTATACCACCCCCCTTACCTCACACAGTCAGTCAGTCAGTAGGAGAGTACCCTATACCACCCCCCTTACCTCACACAGTCAGTCAGTCAGTAGGAGAGTACCCTATACCACCCCCCCCTTACCTCACACAGTCAGTCAGTCAGTAGGAGAGTACCCTATACCACCCCCCTTACCTCACACAGTCAGTCAGTCAGTCAGTAGGAGAGTACCCTATACCACCCCCCTTACCTCACACAGTCAGTCAGTCAGTAGGAGAGTACCCTATACCCCCCCCCTTACCTCACACAGTCAGTCAGTCTGTCAGTCAGTAGGAGAGTACCCTATACCACCCCCCCTTACCTCACACAGTCAGTCAGTCAGTCAGTAGGAGAGTACCCTATACCCCCCCCCTTACCTCACACAGTCAGTCAGTCAGTCTGTCAGTCAGTAGGAGAGTACCCTATACCACCCCCCCTTACCTCACACAGTCAGTCAGTCAGTCAGTAGGAGAGTACCCTATACCACCCCCCCTTACACCTCACACAGTCAGTCAGTCAGTCAGTCAGTAGGAGAGTACCCTATACCCCCCCCCCCTTACCTCACACAGTCAGTCAGTCAGTCAGTCAGTAGGAGAGTACCCTATACCACCCCCCTTACACCTCACACAGTCAGTCAGTCAGTCAGTAGGAGAGTACCCTATACCACCCCCCTTACCTCACACAGTCAGTCAGTCAGTCAGTAGGAGAGTACCCTATACCACCCCCCTTACCTCACACAGTCAGTCAGTCAGTAGGAGAGTACCCTATACCACCCCCCTTACACCTCACACAGTCAGTCAGTCAGTAGGAGAGTACCCTATACCACCCCCCTTACCTCACACAGTCAGTCAGTCAGTCAGTCAGTCAGTAGGAGAGTACCCTATACCACCCCCCTTACCTCACACAGTCAGTCAGTCAGTAGGAGAGTACCCTATACCACCCCCCTTACCTCACACAGTCAGTCAGTCAGTAGGAGAGTACCCTATACCACCCCCCTTACCTCACACAGTCAGTCAGTCAGTAGGAGAGTACCCTATACCACCCCCCTTACCTCACACAGTCAGTCAGTCAGTAGGAGAGTACCCTATACCACCCCCCTTACCTCACACAGTCAGTCAGTCAGTAGGAGAGTACCCTATACCCCCCCCCTTACCTCACACAGTCAGTCAGTCTGTCAGTCAGTAGGAGAGTACCCTATACCACCCCCCTTACACCTCACACAGTCAGTCAGTCAGTCAGTCAGTAGGAGAGTACCCTATACCCCCCCCCCCCTTACCTCACACAGTCAGTCAGTCAGTCAGTCAGTAGGAGAGTACCCTATACCACCCCCCTTACACCTCACACAGTCAGTCAGTCAGTCAGTAGGAGAGTACCCTATACCACCCCCCCTTACCTCACACAGTCAGTCAGTCAGTCAGTAGGAGAGTACCCTATACCACCCCCCCTTACACCTCACACAGTCAGTCAGTCAGTAGGAGAGTACCCTATACCACCCCCCCTTACCTCACACAGTCAGTCAGTCAGTCAGTAGGAGAGTACCCTATACCACCCCCCCTTACCTCACACAGTCAGTCAGTCAGTCAGTAGGAGAGTACCCTATACCACCCCCCCTTACACCTCACACAGTCAGTCAGTCAGTAGGAGAGTACCCTATACCACCCCCCCTTACCTCACACAGTCAGTCAGTCAGTCAGTCAGTAGGAGAGTACCCTATACCACCCCCCTTACCTCACACAGTCAGTCAGTCAGTCAGTCAGTCAGTCAGTAGGAGAGTACCCTATACCACCCCCCTTACCTCACACAGTCAGTCAGTCAGTAGGAGAGTACCCTATACCACCCCCCCTTACCTCACACAGTCAGTCAGTAGGAGAGTACCCTATACCACCCCCCTTACCTCACACAGTCAGTCAGTCAGTAGGAGAGTACCCTATACCACCCCCCTTACCTCACACAGTCAGTCAGTCAGTAGGAGAGTACCCTATACCACCCCCCTTACCTCACACAGTCAGTCAGTCAGTAGGAGAGTACCCTATACCACCCCCCTTACCTCACACAGTCAGTCAGTCAGTAGGAGAGTACCCTATACCACCCCCCTTACCTCACACAGTCAGTCAGTCAGTAGGAGAGTACCCTATACCACCCCCCTTACCTCACACAGTCAGTCAGTCAGTAGGAGAGTACCCTATACCACCCCCCTTACCTCACACAGTCAGTCAGTCAGTAGGAGAGTACCCTATACCACCCCCCTTACCTCACACAGTCAGTCAGTCAGTAGGAGAGTACCCTATACCACCCCCCTTACCTCACACAGTCAGTCAGTCAGTAGGAGAGTACCCTATACCACCCCCTTACCTCACACAGTCAGTCAGTCAGTAGGAGAGTACCCTATACCACCCCCCTTACCTCACACAGTCAGTCAGTCAGTAGGAGAGTACCCTATACCACCCCTCTTACCTCACACAGTCAGTCAGTCAGTAGGAGAGTACCCTATACCACCCCCCCTTACCTCACAGTCAGTCAGTCAGTAGGAGAGTACCCTATACCACCCCCCTTACCTCACACAGTCAGTCAGTCAGTCATTAGGAGAGTACCCTATACCACCCCCCTTACCTCACACAGTCAGTCAGTCAGTAGGAGAGTACCCTATACCACCCCCCTTACCTCACACAGTCAGTCAGTAGGAGAGTACCCTATACCACCCCCCCTTACCTCACAGTCAGTCAGTCAGTAGGAGAGTACCCTATACCACCCCCCTTACCTCACACAGTCAGTCAGTCAGTCATTAGGAGAGTACCCTATACCACCCCCCTTACCTCACACAGTCAGTCAGTCAGTAGGAGAGTACCCTATACCACCCCCCTTACCTCACACAGTCAGTCAGTAGGAGAGTACCCTATACCACCCCCCTTACCTCACACAGTCAGTCAGTCAGTAGGAGAGTACCCTATACCACCCCCCTTACCTCACACAGTCAGTCAGTCAGTCAGTCAGTAGGAGAGTACCCTATACCACCACCCCCCATTACACCTCACACATGGAGGCAGTTCTGTTTCAGTTTAAAGCACCTTCATTCGATACACAGACACACTCCAACCCCCTTCGTAGTTCAACCCCTCGTGTGTTAAAAGTAACTTTCCCCCCCACGGGACAGAGAAAAGGGGGGGTATCAATGGAGTCCATTCACTTACCAGCCCTTTTTAAAGCCCCTGTGTTTACTCCATTCACATGGTTTCAATCTAACAGGGAGGAATTCTCCACATCGTCCGTAAGAGAGAAGAACCCCTCCCCAAAACCTGACACGGGAACGACCTCACCGGCAGCCAGATTCCGACTCCGCACTGGGAAAATCCCAACGTTCCCAAAAAAAAAAGAAAAACAAAGTTACTTCCTTTAAAGAAACAATCATGTCCGCCGCAGCACGCTAAGGGAGGGTACCAAATGGCACCCTATTCCTTGTATAGTGACCATAAAGGAGTCCTCATGCTTCCCATTTTGAAAAAGTTTCGGAAAAGTTTGTGCATATCTTATGACAACGTTTTGTGACGTTTTTTGTTGTTGGTATTGGCCTTCGTCAAGGGTTGTTTCGGCTGTTCGTTCAAACTTTTGTTTTGTTTTTTTTTCTCTCGAGGCGAGCCGAAGTTCAGGAGCCGAAGTCTTCAGTTGAGGGATTCTTCAATTAAGTGTTGTCATTCAACAATAGACGACTCGTTCTCATGCGCATTTTTTTCACTTGAGAAATACTGCAGCACATAGTTTAGATGTAACATTTTAGCGACTAAGATCTCCTCGTCAAAATTAATGACAGATTTCTTGAGTTACTCTACATGACCAAAAGTATGTGGACACCTGCTGGTCCAACATCTCATTCCAAAATCATGGGCATTAATATGGAGTTGGTCCCCCCCTTTGCTGCTATAACAGCCTCCACTCTTCTGGGAAGGCTTTCCACTAGATGTTGGAACATTGCTGCGGGGACTTGCTTCCATTCAGCCACGAGCATTAGTGAGGTCGGGCACTGATGTTGGGCGATTAGGCCTGGCTCGCAGTCGGCGTTCCAATTCAGCCCAAAGGTGTTTGATGGGGTTGAGGTCAGGGCTCTGTGCATGCTTTCCCTTCACTGGAACTAAGGGGCCTAGCCCAAACCATGAAAAACTGCCCCAGACCATTATTCCTCCTCCACCAAACTTTACAGTTGGCACCGTGCATTCGGGCAGGTAGCGTTCTCCTGGCATCCGCCAAACCCAGATTCGTCCATCGGACTGCCAGTTGGTGAAGCGTGATTCATCACTCCAGAGAACGCGTTTCCACTGCTCCAGAGTCCAATGGCGGGCGAGCTTTACACCACTCTGGCCGACGCTTGGCATTGCGCGTGGTGATCTTAGGCTTGCGTGCGGCTGCTCGGGCCATGGAAACCCATTTCATGAAGCTCCCGACGAACAGTTCTTGTGCTGATGTTGCTTCCAGAGGCAGTTTGGAACACGGTAGTGAGTGTTGCAACCAAGGACGGATTATTTTTACGCGCTACGTGCTTCAGCGCTCGGCGGTCCCGACTGAGGGTTCCTATTCTGGTGTTGGAACCACCATACTCTGGGTCAGAAGACGTGCCAAATAATATGTTGTGTCAATCAGATCTGGAAGTGTCTTTTAACGGGTCCACACTATCAGATCTGGAAGTGTCTTAATGGTTCCACACTGTCAGATCTGGAAGTGTCTTAATGGTTCCACACTGTCAGATCTGGAAGTGTCTTAACGGGTCCACACTGTCAGATCTGGAAGTGTCTTAACGGGTCCACACTGTCAGACCTGGAAGTGTCTTAATGGGTCCACACTGTCAGATCTGGAAGTGTCTTAACGGGTCCACACTGTCAGATCTGGAAGTGTCTTTTAACGGGTCCACACTGTCAGATCTGGAAGTGTCTTAACGGGTCCACACTGTCAGACCTGGAAGTGTCTGACGGTTCCACACTGTCAGATCTGGAAGTGTCTTAACGGGTCCACACTGTCAGATCTGGAAGTGTCTTAACGGGTCCACACTGTCAGACCTGGAAGTGTCTTTTAACGGGTCCACACTGTCAGATCTGGAAGTGTCTTAACGGTTCCACACTGTCAGATCTGGAAGTGTCTTAACGGGTCCACACTGTCAGATCTGGAAGTGTCTTAACGGGTCCACACTGTCAGATCTGGAAGTGTCTTAACGGGTCCACACTGTCAGATCTGGAAGTGTCTTAACGGGTCCACACTGTCAGATCTGGAAGTGTCTTAACGGGTCCACACTGTCAGATCTGGAAGTGTCTTAACGGGTCCACACTGTCAGATCTGGAAGTGTCTTAACGGGTCCACACTGTCAGATCTGGAAGTGTCTTAACGGGTCCACACTGTCAGATCTGGAAGTGTCTTAACGGTTCCACACTGTCAGATCTGGAAGTGTCTTAACGGGTCCACACTGTCAGATCTGGAAGTGTCTTAACGGGTCCACACTGTCAGATCTGGAAGTGTCTGACGGTTCCACACTGTCAGATCTGGAAGTGTCTTAACGGGTCCACACTGTCAGATCTGGAAGTGTCTGACGGTTCCACACTGTCAGATCTGGAAGTGTCTTAACGGTTCCACACTGTCAGATCTGGAAGTGTCTTAACGGTTCCACACTGTCAGATCTGGAAGTGTCTTAACGGGTCCACACTGTCAGATCTGGAAGTGTCTTAACGGTTCCACACTGTCAGATCTGGAAGTGTCTTAACGGGTCCACACTGTCAGATCTGGAAGTGTCTGACGGTTCCACACTGTCAGATCTGGAAGTGTCTTAACGGTTCCACACTGTCAGATCTGGAAGTGTCTGACGGTTCCACACTGTCAGATCTGGAAGTGTCTGACGGTTCCACACTGTCAGATCTGGAAGTGTCTTAACGGTTCCACACTGTCAGATCTGGAAGTGTCTTAACGGGTCCACACTGTCAGATCTGGAAGTGTCTTAACGGTTCCACACTGTCAGATCTGGAAGTGTCTTAACGGGTCCACACTGTCAGATCTGGAAGTGTCTGACGGTTCCACACTGTCAGATCTGGAAGTGTCTTAACGGTTCCACACTGTCAGATCTGGAAGTGTCTGACGGTTCCACACTGTCAGATCTGGAAGTGTCTGACGGTTCCACACTGTCACGGATGGTCTTGTGATCTTATTCCACAACCCAAAATAATTGTAAAGGGCTCTAACACAGTCTGGCGTTGGAACCATTAGACAGTTCCAGATCTGACAGCTAGGGCCCTAAATAGTATACCGTCCGTTCCATTTAATCCGCGCTCAGCTCCGGGGTGTGTAGCGTCCTTAAAGGGATGCTAGCAGATACCATAGACTTCCAGTCATTGTGCTAACGCTAGTTATCATTGGCTCGTGAAATGACCTCTTAACGTCCTTCATGCTGGACACGGAGACATAAAAAATGGTACCCACGAGTTCATCTGATTCTGGGGAAGTAGTTAAAGGGGCCTCACTGCCAACATCCCGAAGTATCCCTTTAAGGGGTGTAATAGCCTTTGGCTAAATAACCTTCCATGAACACCAGAACATCTTCACTGGAGACTGACTAGTGCCTACTGCCTACCAAGCTAGAGTGTGTGAGTGTGTGTGTGTGTGTGTGTGTGTCTGTGTTCACAACCAATTTCGTTTGAGAATGTTATCCATGCATTTCTGCTCTGTTCTCACAATGGCCTAACATTTTAACCTAATGTTTTACACTAGATGAAATCGCCTAGACTTCATCTCGGTTTATCCCAGAACTGAAATCCCATGTAATTTGGTCAGATGATTGACGTTTTACATATTCTGTCCAGGAGAGATTACCTAGACTAGGTTCCACAATATTAGGTTTTGTTAGCCTGTGGAACCGGTCTGGTCAGCTCCAGGACGTGCTTTGGCCGTAGCACCCCCCCACCCCCACCACACACACACTAACTGTAGAGAGGTCACGATCAATGCAAAAATAATGGTCGGTTCCAGGCAAGAGTCAAGTAATTACAATCTAAAACATCTAAAAACCAAAGTTTGCATGCCACCTTCTCCACTCAGTCCCTATACTAGATTGTGTATGACATTTTTGTTTGTATATTTCTGAAGTGATCAACGTGTGTACATCTTGCCTGGAACCTGAGTGATATGAGAGGGCAGTGCCTGAGCATCGTGTTTAGACAAGGAGTGTGATGAGTAGCTAGGGTCCTGAGTTTCTCCTGACCTGGGGAAAAAACTCCTGGCCCTAGTGATGATGATTATAATGATGAGGGACAAGTAAAGGCGGGGGGGGGGGGGGGGGTCAGAACGGGGGAGATGCACCCTCCCCCTTGGCCACAGCAGTGGTTCTGAGACCCTAACTCTTTCCCCCTCCTCCCCTCCTATAGGAACATGCCGTACCAAGAAGACATGGCCCAAGTCCTTCTCTCAGGAGGAGCTGAAGAAACGTCTCTCGCCCATGCAGTTCCATGTCACCCAGGAGAGAGGAACAGAGAGGTATTGGACCCCCAAAGCCTAATGTATAGGGACCCCAAAGCCTACAGAGCATTGGGACCCCCAAAGCCTAGTGTATAGGGACCCCCAAAGCCTAATGTATAGGGACCCCCAAAGCCTAATGTATAGGGACCCCCAAAGCCTACAGAGCATTGGGACCCCCAAAGCCTAGTGTATAGGGACCCCCAAAGCCTAATGTATAGGGACCCCCAAAGCCTAATGTATAGGGACCCCCTAAGCCTAATGTATAGGGACCCCCAAAGCCTACAGAGCATTGGGACCCCCTAAGCCTAATGTATAGGGACCCCCAAAGCCTAATGTAAAGGGACCCCCAAAGCCTACAGAGCATTGGGACCCCCTAAGCCTAATGTATAGGGACCCCCAAAGCCTAATGTAAAGGGACCCCCAAAGCCTACAGAGTATTGGGACCCCCAAAGCCTAGTGTATAGGGACCCCCAAAGCCTAATGTATAGGGACCCCCTAAGCCTAATGTATAGGGACCCCCAAAGCCTAATGTAAAGGGACCCCCAAAGCCTACAGAGCATTGGGAAAGTATTCAGACCCCTTGACTTTTTCCACATTTTGTTATGTTACAGCCTTATTCTAAAATTGATTAAATCGTTTCCCCCCCCCTCATCAATCTACACACGATACCCCATAATGACAAAGCAAATACAGGTTTTTATCAAACTGAAATAAAATGTTTACATAAGTATTCAGACCCTTTACTCAGTACTTTGTTGAAGCACCTTTGGCAGCGATTACAGCCTCGAGTCTTCTTGGGTATGACGCTACAAGCTTGGCACACCTGTATTTGGGGAGTTTCTCCCATTCTTCTCTGCAGATCCTCTCAAGCTCTGTCAGGTTGGATGGGGAGCGTTGCTGCACAGCTATTTTCAGGTCTCTCCAGAGATGTTCCATCAGGTTCAAGTCCGGGCTCAGGCTGGGACACTCAAGGACATTCAGAGACTTGTCCCGAAGCCACTCCTGCGTTGTCTTGGCTGTGTGCTAAGGGTCATTGTCCTGTTGGAAGGTGAACTTTCACCCCAGTCTGAGGTCCTGAGCGCTCTGGAGCAGGTTTTCATCAAGGATCTCTCTGTACTTTGCTACTTTCATCTTTCCCTCGATCCTGACTAGTCTCCCAGTCCCTGCCGCTGAAAAACATCCCCACAGCATGATGCTGCCACCACCATGCTTCACCGTAGGGATGGTGCCAGATTTCCTCTAGACGTGACGCTTGGCATTCAGGCCAAAGAGTTCAATCTTGGTTTCATCAGACCAGAGAATCTTGTTCCTCATGGTCTGAGAGTCTTTAGGTGCCTTTTGGCAAACTCCAAGCGGGCTGTCATGTGCCTTTTACTGAGGAGTGGCTTCCGTCTGGCCACTCTACCATAAAGGCCTGATTGGTGGAGTGCTGCAGAGATGGTTGTCCTTCTGGAAGGTTCTCCCATCTCCACAGAGGAACTCTAAAGCTCTGTCAGAGTGACCATCGGGATCTTGGTCACCTCCCTGACCAAGGCCCTTCTCCCCGATTGCTCAGTTTGGCCGGGCGGCCAGCTCTAGGAAGAGTCTTGGTGGTTCCAAACTTCTTTCATTTAAGAATAATGGAGGCCACTGTGTTCTTGGGGACCTTCAATGCTGCAGAAATCTTTTGGTACCCTTCCCCAGATCTGTGCCTCGACACAATCCTGCCTCGGAGCTCTACGGACAATTCCTTCGACCTCATGGCTTGGTTTCTGCTCTGACATGCACTGTCAACTGTGGGACCTTTTATATAGACAGGTTTGTAGAAGTTGTAGAAACATCTCAAGGATGATCAATGGAAACAGGATGCACCTGAGCTCAATTTCGAGTCTCATAGCATAGGGGTCTGAATACTTTTGTAAATATTTTATTTAGCAAAAATGTCTAAACCTGTTTTTTTGCTTTGTCATTATGGGGGTATTGCGTGTAGATTGTGGGGAAAAAGTCAAGGGTTCTGAATACTTTCCGAATGCACTGTAGAGTATGGGACCCCCAAAACATTTCTATAGTACTGCTACTGCGCCATCAAGTCAATTCATTTAGGGGGGTAAATAACAATATGCATTTCTGTCAACACCAATGCAAGGATTAAGAGGTGTAGTAAATATTGCGTAATTATGGTGTAAGATACATGTGATTTTTTTGTTTTTGTTTTTCGCAGTTCATAGTTATTTTGCTGCTCTGATTGGTCAGTCACGTTCCACGAGCCGTCATTCCCCCCCCCCCCCCCCCCAACGGAACATTCCAGAACATTCCTGTGTCACGTCGACGTTAAAGCTTGGCTGGCTGTGACCTCACTAACCTGCCTTGGAGGTCGCAGCGTGTCTCTAGTCGGTCGGCAGCAAAACAGTCGTTCGCTGGAAAATACAGTGGGACGACCCAAATGGCACCCTGTTCTCCTATTGGGCTCTGGTCAAAAAAACAGTGCTCTATATACGGAATAGGGGTGCCATTTGGGACGTAAAAGAAGAAGAAACTCAGTGACACTAGTCTCTACCCCTCCCCTCCCCTCCCCTCCCCTCCCTCCCTCCCTCCCTCCCTGGCAGGACACACGTGGGGAAAGGGTTTGTCGGACCATTTTGAGGGAGGAATGTGAAAAATGCCCTGGATGGTGGTTGGTTGGTGGAGGCGGAGTCTGTGTCCCAAATGGAACCCGATTCCCTATTTAGTGCACTACTTTTGACCAGGACCCCAATGCACCCTGGTTAAAACTGGTGTACAATATAGGGAAGTGGCATTTGGGACGCGTCCAGGGAAACGAGGTCGGCTGGTGGTAGGCCCCCCCCCCCCCCCCCTCCCCTCCCCTCCCCCCCCTCCCCCTCCAACTGGGTTCGGTTCTGGCCAGGCCTAAAGCTTGTGGGCCCAGCCATAGCCCCTGTTGCCAAGCTGTTCTAAGCTGGTGTGGCTGTAACCTACATTTAGTTTATACACTATGGTCTGTGGCTCTCCACCACGGGACACTTCCCCATTTCTGTGGCTTCGATACCCAAACGACCAGAGCCCGGGTTTTTTTTTTTTTTAGACACATAATCATTGTTAGTAGCACAGATACCTATAAACAGCTTATCCATAACTGTTGTTAGCAGCACAGATGCCTATAAACAGCTGATCCATAACTGAACATTAAGGCACAAGAGTTTAGTGCTGCTGTATCATGAATACAGTCACAGGGACATGGCTTTGTTTGCAGTGAACCCATGAACCCGGGACTGTCTTCATGATACAGCACTGCCTCGCGTGCCTTATTGTTTTCATGAAACTGTCACCAACGTATTAAAATAACAAAGAATTACATGTTTTCATTCAAACGTTATTTTGATAAGTAAATTCATACCATTTTTAATTCTTCCACCAGAAGATATAGTCCGTACAAAAATCTGGTTATTTTGGTCATGTTGCTACGTAGTTGCTATGCAAAGGGACTCATCTGTTCTAAACAAAATGGTTGGGTTTTACTTGGATACGTCCACGATAATGACGTTGATGCGTGATTTCGACTGGCTCAGGGGGAAAAAAGTTGTCTCATCTAGTCTGGGCGCCGTTCACTCATATGTATGGTACTACAGATATCGATATTCAAAAGTGAAACATTGTTTTCCGAGGTCGGACTGGCTTATATTAACCCCCCGCTGCACCAAACTAAATGCCAGGCTGGAAGCAAGGGGGAAATAATGTGCGAGTTGAGATAAATACAAGAGATAATTCGGACATGAACATGATAATCTTATTGAGGGGCATTGGCAGGGGCGCAACTTTCACTGGGGACATTCTGAAATTACATTTTTGCCCCCCCCCCCCCCCTGCCCCCACTTCTAAAACCAAAGTTGCGCCCCTGTGCGTTGGTAATGTTCAGATGGAACTGTTAGCAGGCGTGTGTCTGACACCAATACAGCACGGCTTGGAACGCTGCATCCAGGATCCAAACAACCCGTTTTTATAGCCGTTGTTAGTAGCATGGAACTATCACAGCTGATCCTAGTGTACTGCTAGCACTGACTTTGATTATAACTTCCTTTTTATGGAAGGAAAATCTCCTTCCTAGCTGTCATAAGTTGACTGCACTAACTGCAAGTCACTCTGGATAAATGACTAAACCGTACTACTGTAACTAGTGTCGATCCGTCTCCTCCTCCCCAGTGCCTTCAGAGGGGAATACACCGACTATAAAGAGGATGGTATCTTCACCTGTGTTGTCTGCGGCGCCCCGCTGTTCAAGTAAGTTTAGATGGTTGGTGACGTCATTACTGTACCCCCCCGCTCCCGATCTCCTCCTGATTTGGTCTAACCTTCCTCTCCTCGGAGCCAGTGCCCCCCCCCCCCCTTTAGTCCCTTCTAGTCTCTCTCTCTGATTGGTTCAAGAGCCACTTTCCCTCCTCTTAGTCCCTAGTCTCTCTCTGATTGGTTCAAGAGCCACTTTCCCTCCTCTTAGTCCCTAGTCTCTCTCTGATTGGTTCAAGAGCCACTTTCCCTCCTCTTAGTCCCTAGTCTCTCTCTCTGATTGGTTAAAGAGCCCCTGGCCTGCCTGACCCAGTGAAGGTTAACTGTAGCTGACGAGCTTCGTTACCAGGTCACCTGTTTCCCTCCGGGTTGGGAAGGACATCCCATGTACATCAAGGAGAGGAGAGAACACAATTTCATTTATCCTTTTTTTTTTTTTTTTTTTTTTTTTTTTTACTTTTTGCTTGTTGTAAACTTGTAAAGTTGTATTTTGTAGGTTAGAGAAAAGAGACATTGACTAAAATCCATTGTCTCCCTTTTGCAGGTCAGAGACGAAGTTTGACTCTGGATCAGGTAGGTTTGATACAGCCTCATTACCTCACACATTATTCCATGACTTCCTCTGGCACCGACCAACCGCTCACAGGTCAAGGCAACGCTGATGAGCTCCGAGTCACGTTGTCTTGTTTCACTTTCACTCGCTTCATGTCTTAATACACGGTAGAATAGACCTTGTATGGGGTCCCAAATGGCACCATATTCCCTATTTAGTGCACTACTTTTGACCAGGGCCCATTAGGGGAATACACAGAGAATACGGTGCCATTTTGGGACGCACACCTGGTTTCACTCAACATAATGTATAGCTGTCATTTCCAAGGCCTCATATCAACATGAGTTCCAGATTAGAGACGTTGAAGCAGCGTAACATTGTATTTGACACATGCTTCGTAAAAGAAAAGGTGTAGACTAACAGCGAGTCTAGGCGTGTGCACTCGTTCGGCTTTCTGATGGTTTCTTAGAACAGTTACAAATAAAACACCCTTCAATGTTTTGTGAACAAAGCATGAAACGCACTGAGAAAATCTCACTGCCGATAGGTACTTATCACCGCGGGAGGCCCTTCCTTCCTGCGTGCAGACCGGGTAGCGACACGCATGAATCGCAACGCTCGTCAGTGGCCGACAACTTCACTTTGAGCCAATCGGAGAGCACGAACCCCCACGTGGGAGCCAACAAAAAAAAAATGAAAGAGGGTGTTGAGTCCGTACAGCTACAGATGAGCCAGCCACACTTCATATGCAATGTAGGCTAAGGGATGGTAGCTAGCTAAGTGCACAGACGCAATGCTACACAACACTACTTCCTCCAAGCTAGCTAACCACTGTAGCTAGTATTGACATTATCATTCAATCACAACGGGATTAGCTAGTTTCCATGAAAACAGCTGCCTGTGTTAGCTGCCAGGTTAGTGCAGTGTCCTTCGCTAGCTAGCTGTGTTGTGCTAGCTAGTGAATATGCTAACGTTAGCGAGCTAGATGTGTTGTGCTAGCTAGTGAATATGCTAACGTTAGCTAGCTAGCTAAACATACGGCTATGGTCTGGCACTGGCAGTATGGGATTATGAGAGAGTGAATTAAATTGTCTTCGTAATCTTACTAGGTAGTTATCTAGCTGTGGCTATCAACAAGGGCTCTACAAAATAGCAACATTAGTAGCGCAGATAGCTGGGAATCTAGACTGTAAGCAATTCGCACGGATATGTATTGCCAAACAACGCTACTGCCACCTTCTGGTCAGGAGTATTTTAAACAGGGCTGAGTGGCTGATGACTTCCAAGGTTTTTGCTGTGTTCAGAGGTGCTAAGTACGGTCGGCAGGCAAACGTTTGACAGTCCTACCGGTTTGTCTGAGCTTTAACACCTCCGACTGACCAGTGGGGGAAGATTAAGGCTGCACCCCAAAAATTTTATTTTATTTTTTTATTTCACCTTTATTTAACCAGGTAAACCAGTTGAGAACAAGTTCTCATTTACAACTGCGACCTGGCCAAGATAAAGCAAAGCAGTGCGATAAAAACAACAACACAGAGTTACATATGGGGTAAAACAAAACAAAGTAAAAAAAAATACAACAGAAATACATACATATACAGTGTGTGCAAATTTAGCAAGTTATGGAGGTAAGGCAATAAAATAGGCCATAGTGCAAAATAATTACAATTAGTATTAACACTGGAATGATAGATGTGCAAGAGATGATGTGCAAATAGAGATACTGGGGTACAAATGAGCAAAATAAAAAATGGCACCCTATACTCTATTTAGTGCACTACTTTTGACCAGGGCCTGGGCTCATATGGCTCCGGTCAAAAGTAGTGCACTTTATATAGAGGATAGGGGTGCCATTTGGGATGTAGCGTAAGACACTTCCAGAGAGTCGTTTTTAATGAACGCTATCTGGGAGTCTGTCATAGCTAATCCTTAGGAATTCCTGTTGGGTTTAATTGCAGTCTCTCTCTCTGACCAGTGATCTGTCTTAGGCTGCAATTAGGAAATACCTTAGAGGGGAGATCGGCCGCGGTGTCCCTGAGACTGAGAAGGAACTGTGATGAATGTTAAGGTTCTTCACTAAAGGGTTTCAGAAAAAGACTAAGAATGAGGATTTAGTGAATGAGGTACATTCTCAGAAACAACCCTCCTTCTGGAAAGCTATGTGGGCAGGCTTTTGCTCCAGCCCTACTAGAAGAAACCTGTTTCAGCTAACCAAGGTCCTGAGGAGCAGTGGCCTAGTGGAGAAGTTGAGATGAACAGCCCTACTAGAAGAAACCTGTTTCAGCTAACCAAGGTCCTGAGGAGCAGTGGCCTAGTGGAGAAGTTGAGATGAACAGCAGGGGGAGACAGAGAGGTGTGTGTGTGTTGGGAGACGCATAGACGTGTGTCCACAAGCGCTACAAAATTTGCAGAATTTTCTACAAAATGTTAAACTAGGTGTATCTCAGTCACACACACACTCACACACACACACACACACTAAGCTCAGTAACAGTCCTCTGGGTTGGAGTTAGCGTTGGGGATTCTCCTATTCTGACCTATAGATTCCTCTATTCCCCAGTGTGTTTCCTGTGTTGCTGTGGAATTTCATGGCTTTGTAGTTGTGGCCAAGCGTTCCCCTCCCCCAACTCCTCAGACTGGGGGAGTGGAGGCAGGGGTAGACGGTTAGCAGCTTGATGGGTGAGTGGAGGCAGGGGTAGACGGTTAGCAGCTTGATGGGGAGTGGAGGCAGGGGTAGACGGTTAGCAGACTGGGGGAGTGGAGGCAGGGGTAGACGGTTAGCAGCTTGATGGGTGAGTGGAGGCAGGGGTAGACGGTTAGCAGACTGGGGGAGTGGAGGCAGGTGTAGACGGTTAGCAGACTGGGGGAGTGGAGGCAGGGGTAGACGGTTAGCAGACTGGGGGAGTGGAGGCAGGGGTAGACGGTTAGCAGACTGGGGGAGTGGAGGCAGGGGTAGACGGTTAGCAGCTTGGTGGGGAGTGGAGGCAGGGGTAGACGGTTAGCAGCTTGATGGGGAGTGGAGGCAGGGGTAGACGGTTAGCAGCTTGGTGGGGAGTGGAGGCAGGGGTAGACGGTTAGCAGCTTGATGGGTGAGTGGAGGCAGGGGTAGACGGTTAGCAGCTTGATGGGGAGTGGAGGCAGGGGTAGACGGTTAGCAGCTTGATGGGGAGTGGAGGCAGGTGTAGACGGTTAGCAGACTGGGGGAGTGGAGGCAGGGGTAGACGGTTAGCAGCTTGATGGGTGAGTGGAGGCAGGGGTAGACGGTTAGCAGACTGGGGGAGTGGAGGCAGGGGTAGACGGTTAGCAGACTGGGGGAGTGGAGGCAGGTGTAGACGGTTAGCAGACTGGGGGAGTGGAGGCAGGGGTAGACGGTTAGCAGACTGGGGGAGTGGAGGCAGGGGTAGACGGTTAGCAGCTTGATGGGTGAGTGGAGGCAGGGGTAGACGGTTAGCAGCTTGATGGGTGAGTGGAGGCAGGGGTAGACGGTTAGCAGACTGGGGGAGTGGAGGCAGGTGTAGACGGTTAGCAGACTGGGGGAGTGGAGGCAGGGGTAGACGGTTAGCAGACTGGGGGAGTGGAGGCAGGGGTAGACGGTTAGCAGACTGGGGGAGTGGAGGCAGGGGTAGACGGTTAGCAGACTGGGGGAGTGGAGGCAGGGGTAGACGGTTAGCAGCTTGATGGGGAGTGGAGGCAGGGGTAGACGGTTAGCAGCTTGATGGGGAGTGGAGGCAGGGGTAGACGGTTAGCAGCTTGGTGGGGAGTGGAGGCAGGGGTAGACGGTTAGCAGCTTGATGGGGAGTGGAGGCAGGGGTAGACGGTTAGCAGCTTGATGGGGAGTGGAGGCAGGGGTAGACGGTTAGCAGCTTGATGGGGAGTGGAGGCAGGGGTAGACGGTTAGCAGACTGGGTGAGTGGAGGCAGGGGTAGACGGTTAGCAGACTGGGGGAGTGGAGGCAGGGGTAGACGGTTAGCAGCTTGATGGGGAGTGGAGGCAGGGGTAGACGGTTAGCAGCTTGATGGGGAGTGGAGGCAGGGGTAGACGGTTAGCAGACTGGGGGAGTGGAGGCAGGGGTAGACGGTTAGCAGCTTGGTGGGGAGTGGAGGCAGGGGTAGACGGTTAGCAGACTGGGTGAGTGGAGGCAGGGGTAGACGGTTAGCAGCTTGATGGGGAGTGGAGGCAGGGGTAGACGGTTAGCAGCTTGATGGGGAGTGTGGTTGTTGTAGACCTACCACATGTCCATGATGGTGTTGGAGCTGTAGCTGGTGGTGCTGGGGGATGGACGGGTGGGGGGGGGGGGGTATGGTGGTTGTTCCAGGGAGCCGGAGGCTCCAGGGGTAGACGGATAAGGCCTGAAGAGGAGGAAGATGGAGGAGAGTCTGGTTGTTGATGACCTACCACAGGGAGACGGAAGGAGGGAGAGTTATAGGAAGGGAGTTGGGGGGGGGGTCCAAGAGGTAGACAGTTAGGGGCTTGAGGAGCATGGTGGAGGATGGATGGGGGTTTTAAGGTCTGGTTGTTGTACTACAGAGAGCTCGGTAGGGTCCAGGGTGGAGAGAGGGGTGGTGGAGGAGGAGTGGGGGATCTGGTTGGTGTACCGTAGGGGGCTGAGGGTTGATGGAGCTAGGGTCCAGGGTGGAGAGAGGGGTGGTGGAGGAGTGCGTGATCTGGTTGGTGTACCGTAGGGGGCTGAGGGTTCATGGAGCTAGAGTCCAGGGTGGAGAGAGGGGTGGTGGAGGAGTGCGGGATCTGGTTGGTATACCGTAGGGGGCTGAGGGTTCATGGAGCTAGGACCCAGGGTGGAGAGAGGGGTGGTGGAGGAGGAGTGGGGGATCTGGTTGGTGTACCGTAGGGGGCTGAGGGTTCATGGAGCTAGGGTCCAGGGTGGAGAGAGGAGTGCGGGATCTGGTTGGTGTACCGTAGGGGGCTGAGGGTTCATGGAGCTAGGGTCCAGGGATAGATGGCTATGCCTGAGCAGGACAGAAGGGTGGAGGGATGTAGGGGTCTGCTTGTTGTATTATAGGAAGCTTGGTTGGGTCCAATGACTCTCGTCACATCCAGTGGTGACTTCTGTTTTCCACCGCAGATAGAGATATGATCTCCCCAGTGGTTTCAGAACCTCACCTCTAAACCTATCACTCTCCAAGTATCTGATGCTATCTTCTGTTGGAGCACTTGTCACGGTGTGTATTAATACACAGCTGCTTCTCCTCCTCTCCTCTATCCCTCCCCTTCTCCTCCTTCTCCTTCTCCCTCCTGTCCTCCTTCTCCCTCCTGTCCTCCTTCCCCTCCTCTCCTCTATCCCTCCCCTTCTCCTCCTCTCCTCTATCCCTCCCCTTCTCCTCCTTCTCCCTCCTGTCCTCCTTCTCCCTCCTCTCCTCTCCTCTATCCCTCCCCTTCTCCTCCTTCTCCTTCTCCCTCCTGTCCTCCTTCTCCCTCCTGTCCTCCTTCCCCTCCTCTCCTCTATCCCTCCCCTTCTCCTCCTTCTCCCTCCTGTCCTCCTTCTCCCTCCTGTCCTCCTTCTCCCTCCTGTCCTCCTTCTCCTCCTCTCCTCTATCCCTCCCCTTTTCCTCCTTCTCCCTCCTGTCCTCCTTCTCCCTCCTGTCCTCCTTCTCCTTCTCCCTCCTGTCCTCCTTCTCCCTCCTGTCCTCCTTCCCCTCCTCTCCTCTCTCCCTCCCCTTCTCCTCCTTCTCCCTCCTGTCCTCCTTCTCCTTCTCCCTCCTGTCCTCCTTCTCCCTCCTGTCCTCCTTCCCCTCCTCTCCTCTCCTCTATCCCTCCCCTTCTCCTCCTTCTCCCTCCTGTCCTCCTTCTCCTTCTCCCTCCTGTCCTCCTTCTCCCTCCTGTCCTCCTTCCCCTCCTCTCCTCTCTCCCTCCCCTTCTCCTCCTCTCCTCTCTCCCTCCCCTTCTCCTCCTTCTCCGTCTCCCTCCTGTCCTCCTTCTCCCTCCTGTCCTCAACCCGTCTTCACATTACCCTATTTCCCCTCCCCCGTCTCTCTCCTCCCTCCCTTTCTCCTCCTTCTCCTTCTCCCTCCTGTCCTCCTTCTCCTCCCTCCCCTTCTCCCCTCTCCTCCTCTCTCCCTTTACTGATAACTCAATAAGATGGAGTAGGCTTGGATCTGAGAAACAGGGAGCAGGCAGGCGGCGTGAAAGCTCACTTCCTGTCACAGGCTGAGACAGTGCCCAGGGAGCCCTGAACGGGGGTGACCACCCATGAGAAGACCCTGTGGCACTGCAGTGTGGAACCCTCCAGACGAACCAACTGCTCATGGAAAAGCAGAGAGAGATCGCATACAGCTAGAAACCCAGTGGATTAGGCTTTGACATTTTCCTTTAATTAGCTTGATGTTCAGAAACTGCATCAAGCCTACTGCTCAGTCTTAGAAAGGTTTGATTCAGAATATTCCTACTTCTATATATAAAACAAAACAAAAAAACATTTAAATTAAGAAGTTAATTCACAGATGTTGTATTGTGATCTAATCCCCTACATTTAGGAAGTGGAGGGAAAAAGGTTCTAATTTTAGACTAACGTAATGAATACTTTTTCGACACCTCCAATAGAGGGCGATATCCTCTGTTCCTCTTTCTTAATCCCAACCTGAAACAAACATATTTAGAGGGAGGAAGAGGAGAGGGAGGGAGGGAGTGAGAACCTAGCCAAGGGGCAGGAGGGGGAATCCTCTGGCTGACTGGGAAGATACATACACACACAGGCGTGCACGAATGCAAGCAGGGAGGCACGCTTGCAGGCACACACACATACACACAGCTGTGCGACCTGCACTTTTATTTTGGGAGCACCAATGCGACTAAAAGAAAACACAATAAAAATGTAAATGCGTAACAATATTTAGTACTGACACTCTTCTCTACACTGCTCAAACAAGGCAGGCTGCCTCCCACGGCTGCTTGCTCCAGTACCCGTCCCCACACACCAAGTCACTCAAGCAGCACGCCGTTCCTCCACTGTTTATTCTCTGAGCACGCTGTCAATTCATGCACTCAACGTATTCTTCCAGAACAAGAAGAAGAACGATGCTGCTTTCCACGTTGCTTCTAAATATGAATCCACATGTTTTCTCTTTTCTGCTATTGGTTTGTGTATCTTGCTCTCTGCAAACCGCTAGTTAGTTAGGAGGATGGCGTGTGCTTAAATAATGCTAATCGCTAACTAGCTAGCTGGCTAGTGAAATGCCGTTTAGCTAAATGCACTAGCTATGGCAAAACCAACGTTAGCTCTAATACAGGTAAGTTACCAGTGGTGGCGTAGATCAGTATGTTGTTTGTGCAACACCATGTTCTGAATCAGATAGCCTATTCTAAAATATTTGTCTAAATGCAACATCTATTTATTCAAATGTGATTAGGGTCCCCGGGGAAACACTTGTTCAACACTTTGGTTCCTACCCTGTCGTAACGCCTACCTGGCTTTTTCATTTGTTGTCACGCAACACCAACCATAAAAATTACAATAATCATTCTGTTTTCTATGATTCCAACAGTTCAGCCAAGTGTTTTGACCTGCCCTGAGCTCCTTCATCATCTGAAGCCAACTAGAAACTTTCAATCTCCATCATCTTCATTTAAATGTGTTTGTTTGTTTGTTTTTGCTCCATGCACTTTAGGGAAACAATGGAAATAAGTCTGACTTTAGGGAAACAATGGAAATAAGTCTGACTTTAGGGAAACAATGGAAATAAGTCTGACTTTAGGGACCACAATGGAAAAAAGTCTGACTTTAGGGACCACAATGGAAATAAGTCTGACTTTAGGGACCACAATGGAAATAAGTCTGACTTTAGGGACCACAATGGAAATAAGTCTGACTTTAGGGAAACAATGGAAATAAGTCTGACTTTAGGGACCACAATGGAAATAAGTCTGACTTTAGGGACCACAATGGAAATACGTCTGACTTTAGGGACCACAATGGAAATAAGTCTGACTTTAGGGAAACAATGGAAATAAGTCTGACTTTAGGGACCACAATGGAAATAAGTCTGACTTTAGGGACCACAATGGAAATAAGTCTGACTTTAGGGACCACAATGGAAATAAGTCTGACTTTAGGGACCACAATGGAAATAAGTCTGACTTTAGGGACCACAATGGAAATAAGTCTGACTTTAGGGACCACAATGGAAATAAGTCTGACTTTAGGGAAACAATGGAAATAAGTCTGACTTTAGGGAAACAATGGAAATAAGTCTGACTTTAGGGACCACAATGGAAAAAAGTCTGACTTTAGGGACCACAATGGAAATAAGTCTGACTTTAGGGACCACAATGGAAATAAGTCTGACTTTAGGGACCACAATGGAAATAAGTCTGACTTTAGGGACCACAATGGAAATAAGTCTGACTTTAGGGAAACAATGGAAATAAGTCTGACTTTAGGGACCACAATGGAAATAAGTCTGACTTTAGGGACCACAATGGAAATACGTCTGACTTTAGGGACCACAATGGAAATAAGTCTGACTTTAGGGAAACAATGGAAATAAGTCTGACTTTAGGGACCACAATGGAAATAAGTCTGACTTTAGGGACCACAATGGAAATAAGTCTGACTTTAGGGACCACAATGGAAATAAGTCTGACTTTAGGGACCACAATGGAAATAAGTCTGACTTTAGGGACCACAATGGAAATAAGTCTGACTTTAGGGACCACAATGGAAATAAGTCTGACTTTAGGGACCACAATAGAAATAAGTCTGACTTTAGGGACCACAATAGAAATAAGTCTGACTTTAGGGACCACAATGGAAATAAGTCTGACTTTAGGGACCACAATGGAAATAAGTCTGACTTTAGGGACCACAATGGAAATAAGTCTGACTTTAGGGACCACAATGGAAATAAGTCTGACTTTAGGGACCACAATGGAAATAAGTCTGACTTTAGGTTGTTATCGCCATCACGTTTTATAAACTGGTAAATAAAATCAATCAATCAATCAATCAATCTATATCGCAATATTTTGTTGAAAAATTGCAATTAGATTATTTTGCCCATATCGTGCAGCCCTACTAACAACCTGGTGACTTTACCAGTATATGCAAACACTTGGTGGCACAGAAAGAAAGGAAAAGTGATATCTTCTTCAGGAGTGAGTAGGATTCATAGGCTGCGTGGTCTTTTTGACCAATCAGATCAGCTCTGAAAAATATCTGATGTGATTTGGTCTTTTTGACCAATCAGATCAGCTCTGAAAAAGGATCTGATGTGATTTGGTATTTTTGACCAATCCAGAGCAGCTCTGAAAAAGATCTGCTGTGAAAAGATCTGATGTGATTAGTCAAAAGACCAAATAGTGGAAAAATATCAAGAATTGGGCTGCCTGTCTAAATGCAGCCAAATGGGCCCATTGTAGGCTAAATCTCAATCAATTAAAACATATATTATTCTGGTGCTCCACACCAGTGCTACCAATAAAACATGGGAATTTAGAGCCCACACACACAGTTACACTTTGCACTAATGAACAACATTAGTCTCTCAGACAGTAATACGTTCTAAAACTGTCTTAAACCGTTAACACAAAGAGCCAGCAGGCGTTCTATCTGTAAAATAGCTCTGATACACATTCCCACCCAGCAGAGCAGGCTTAGTACAGTAGAGCTGGCTGTGAATTAGACTGATTGGCTGAGCACTTTCAAGGTTGAGAGGCAGACTGGAATGTGACAGTCTGAACACTTTAACTAGCCCCTACTAGCCTGGTTGGACCAAAACACTCAACAAACCTACTAGCCTGGTGGGGACCAAAACACTCAACAAACCTACTAGCCTGGTTGGACCAAAACACTCAACAAACCTACTAGCCTGGTGGGACCAAAACACTCAACAAACCTACTAGCCTGGTGGGACCAAAACACTCAACAAACCTACTAGCCTGGTGGGACCAAAACACTCAACAAACCTACTAGCCTGGTGGGACCAAAACACTCAACAAACCTACTAGCCTGGTGGGACCAAAACACTCAACAAACCTACTAGCCTGGTGGGACCAAAACACTCAACAAACCTACTAGCCTGGTGGGACCAAAACACTCAACAAACCTACTAGCCTGGTTGGACCAAAACACTCAACAAACCTACTAGCCTGGTGGGACCAAAACACTCAACAAACCTACTAGCCTGGTGGGACCAAAACACTCAACAAACCTACTAGCCTGGTTGGACCAAAACACTCAACAAACCTACTAGCCTGGTGGGACCAAAACACTCAACAAACCTACTAGCCTGGTTGGACCAAAACACTCAACAAACCTACTAGCCTGGTGGGACCAAAACACTCAACAAACCTACTAGCCTGGTGGGACCAAAACACTCAACAAACCTACTAGCCTGGTTGGACCAAAACACTCAACAAACCTACTAGCCTGGTGGGACCAAAACACTCAACAAACCTACTAGCCTGGTTGGACCAAAACACTCAACAAACCTACTAGCCTGGTGGGACCAAAACACTCAACAAACCTACTAGCCTGGTTGGACCAAAACACTCAACAAACCTGTCCTGGACTAAAAAGCATGGTCGGCTGTGTCAGATGACTGTAGTCCTAAACGTTATTCCAGACGTCTCCGGTTACATGGTATATTGTAAATACTATGTTTATATATAAATATAAAGAAATAACTCGGCAAAAAAAGAAACGTCCTCTCACTGTCAACTGCGTTTATTTTCAGCAAACTTAACACGTGTAAATAGTTGTGTGAACATAACAAGATTCAACAAGTGAGACATAAACTGAACAAGTTCCACAGACATGTGACTAACATAAATGGAATAATGTGTCCCTGAACAAAGGGGGGGTCAAAATCAAAAGTAACAGTCAGTATCTGGTGTGGCCACCAGCTGCATTAAGTACTGCAGTGCATCTCCTCCTCATTGACTGCACCAGATCTGCCAGTTCTTGCTGTGAGATTATACCCCACTCTTCCACCAAGGCACCTGCAAGTTCCTGGACATTTCTGGGGGAATGGCCCAAGCCCTCACCCTCCGATCCAACAGGTCCCAAACGTGCTCAATGGGATTGAGATCTGGGCTCTTCGCTGGCCATGGCAGAACACTGACATTCCTGTCTTGCAGGAAATCACGCACAGAACGAGCAGTATGGCTGGTGGCATTGTCATGCTGGAGGGTCATGTCAGGATGAGCCTGCAGGAAGGGTACCACATGAGGGAGGAGGACGTCTTCCCTGTAACGCACAGCGTTGAGATTGCCTGCAATGACAACAAGCTCAGTCCGATGATGCTGTGACACACCGCCCCAGACCATGACGGACCCTCCACCTCCAAATCGATCCCGCTCCAGAGTACAGGCCTCGGTGTAATGCTCATTCCTTCGACGACAAAAGCGAATCCGACCATCACCCCTGGTGAGACAACTGCGACTCGTCAGTGAAGAGCACTTTTTGCCAGTCCTGACTGGTCCAGCGACGGTGGGTTTGTGCCCATAGGCGACGTTTCCGGTGATGTCTGGTGAGGACCTGCCTTACAACAGGCCTACAAGCCCTCAGTCCAGCCTCTCTCAGCCTATTGCGGACAGTCTGAGTACTGATTGGGATTGTGCGTTCCTGGTGTAACTCGGGCAGTTGTTGTTGCAATCCTGTACCTGTCCCGCAGGTGTGATGTTTGGATGTACCGATCCTGTGCAGGTGTTGTTGCACGTGGTCTGCCACTGCGAGGATGATCAGCTGTCCGTCCTGTCTCCCTGTAGCGCTGTCTTAGGCGTCTCACAGTACGGACATTGCAATTTATTGCCCTGGCCACATCTGCAGTCCTCATGCCTCCTTGCAGCATGCCTAAGGCACGTTCACGCAGATTAGCAGGGACCCTGGGCATCTTTCTTTTGGTGTTTTTCAGAGTCAGTAGAAAGGCCTCGTTAGTGTCCTAAGTTTTCATAACTGTGACTTTAATTGCCTACCGTCTGTAAGCTGTTAGTGTCTTAACGACCGTTCCATAGGTGCATGTTCATTAATTGTTTATGGTTCATTGAACAAGCATGGGAAACAGAGTTTAAACCCTTTACAATGAGTCTTTGGATTTTTACGAATGATCTTTGAAAGACAGGGTCCTGAAAATGGGACGTTTCTTTTTTTGCTGAGTTTAGTATGTTATAAACTGAGTGCTGTTTCCATGACATAGACTGACCAGGTGAATCCAGGTGAAAGCTATGATCCCTTATTGATGTCACTTGTTAAATCCACTTCAATCAGTGTATAGGAAGGGGAGGAGACAGGTTAAAGAAGGATTTTTAAGCCTTGAGACATGGATTGTGTATGTGTGCCATTCAGAGGGTGAATGGGCAAGATAAAAGATTTGAGTGCCTTTTGAACGGGGTATGGTAGTAGGTGCCAGGCGCACCGGTTTGTGTCAAGAACTGCAACACTGCTGGGTTTTTCACGCACAGCACTTTCCCCTGTGTATCAGGAATGGTCCACCACCCAAAAGGACATCCAGCCAACTGGACACAACTGTGGGAAGCATTTTGAGTCAACATGGGGGGCCAGCATCCCTCCGGAACGCTTTCGACACCTTGTTAAGAGTCCATGTTTTGTACAGTCAGTGTATACCATCTTACCACCTATAGGATATCTACCCTGTAGCGAAGGCAACAGTGGAGATCCAGTTCCCGATAATAGGATGTGTTGTTGTTTCTTTGTTCCAGGTTGGCCGTCCTTCTATGACCTGGTGAAGGAGGAGTCGGTCACCGTAACGGATGATTTCTCCTACGGGATGCACAGAGTTGAGACCAACTGTAGTCAGGTATGCTGAAGTCACCTTATTTCACTTTTATTTGAAGTCATTGATAACCAATTCTCTGTTCCAATAACGACCTGGTTAGATATGAGATCTGCCTAGAGGTTAAAAGAGTAGCAGGGATAGGAGCGCTGTTTGGTTGAGCGGAAGTAGAGAGTAGATTATTGGTTCCCCTTTGAGGGGGTTCCAGATTTTAGATTTCATATTTACAATACAACAAAACGTTGCTTGGATATTGCTGAGAAATCAGTCCTTTCTGTGTGTTTTCAGTGTGGTTCTCACCTGGGACACCTGTTTGATGACGGCCCCAGACCCACAGGGAAACGGTACTGCATCAACTCTGCCTCTCTGGGCTTCCGGTCTGCCTCTGCCTCAGCCTCCAGCCCACCCAGCAACGGGGAGGGGGAAGGGGCCGGAGCTGGGGCTGGGCCAGGTGGAGCGGTCGGGGGCAAGACTGAGCTCTGAGTAGGGTCTCCTCGGTCTTGGACAGGAATACAGGAACTACAGCCATGGTCTCTCGCTCCTTATCCAAACTGGTAGTCTAGGTCCTGGTCCAAACATTACAAACAGAACAGAACCGATAGAGAATATAGGTAACACAGATCCAAATACAGTCAGCTCCATAAGGTGCCATCCAGCACCCCTTAGAAACTTCTGGAACATGATGCCTCTCTTGTGTATAGCCATGTAGGTTACACACACCCAAATACAGTCAGTCGACTACAGTCAGCTCCATAAGGTGCCATCCAGCACCCCCTTTAGAAACTTCTGGAACATGATGCCTCTCTTGTGTATAGCCATGTAGGTTACACACACCCAAATACAGTCCGTCCAAAACAGTCGGTCAAATACAGTCCGACAAGCTGGCCAACCACTGGCTGCCTGCCCTTAAAACAGTCCCTGGCCTCTACTGTAAAACATAACTGTTTGAGGAGGCACATATTGGATGCGGTGTCACGTTGCTCACATTGCTTTTGACCATTACTGGTTTTGATCGTATTTTAAGCACATCAACTTTTTATATTTTTCTTTAGAATAAAGTATTTTGCTTTGGAAAAAGTGAATGAATTATATATTATTCATATGAGTGTGTGGACTTCGACTTTGAAGAACAATGTTTTTTTGTTTTTTTTTGAAGTGATATTTGATACCGAGGGGTTTGATAGTTTAAGGACAACGCTTCTGTGAGCTGTAAAATAAACACCAAGCGGAGAACTAAGCGTTCTTTCCAAAAAGAAACACACACACACACACATATACACACTCACGCATCTACACACACACGCATACACACACACACACACACACACACACGCACCAATAACACAGACCAGATGACTTCTGTTTAGTATGAATACAACTCTGGCCTGTCTTTTAAAGGGTTCATCTGCTGCCCCTGAATATGTTTTTCTGCCGTTTTGATTCCCAGACTTGTATTGACAGAAAGTTGTATTAAAATAAAACTTGACACAGCAATGTTGATGTTACTTGAGTTATTTGGATGTTTTCTGACCATGTTAATTTTAAAATGCCGTATTTGTTTGAGGGCAGAGTGGAAGACTAGTTTACAAACAGACAAAAACATTTGAACCTTCAAAAATGAGACAATGCATGAGGTGCCACACACCCCCAGAGGACCTCTGTACACTTTACACTCCTGTGTTAACCTGGGAGTGGACAGAACTAGCCTGTTAACCTGGGAGTGGACAGAACTAGCCTGTTAACCTGGGAGTGGACAGAACTAGCCTGTTAACCTGGGAGTGGACAGAACTAGCCTGTTAACCTGGGAGTGGACAGAACTAGCCTGCTGTAAGGAACATTTAACCTGGGAGTGGACAGAACTAGCCTGTTAACCTGGGAGTGGACAGAACTAGCCTGTTAACCTGGGAGTGGACAGAACTAGCCTGCTGTAAGGAACATTTAACCTGGGAGTGGACAGAACTAGCCTGTTAACCTGGGAGTGGACAGAACTAGCCTGTTAACCTGGGAGTGGACAGAACTAGCCTGCTGTAAGGAACATTTAACCTGGGAGTGGACAGAACTAGCCTGTTAACCTGGGAGTGGACAGAACTAGCCTGTTAACCTGGGAGTGGACAGAACTAGCCTGCTGTAAGAAACATTTAACCTGGGAGTGGACAGAACTAGCCTGTTAACCTGGGAGTGGACAGAACTAGCCTGTTAACCTGGGAGTGGACAGAACTAGCCTGCTGTAAGAAACATTTAACCTGGGAGTGGACAGAACTAGCCTGTTAACCTGGGAGTGGACAGAACTAGCCTGTTAACCTGGGAGTGGACAGAACTAGCCTGTTAACCTGGGAGTGGACAGAACTAGCCTGTTAACCTGGGAGTGGACAGAACTAGCCTGCTGTAAGAAATATTTAACCTGGGAGTGGACAGAACTAGCCTCCTGTAAGAAACATTTATCCTGTGTTAACCTGGGAGTGGACAGAACTAGCCTGTTAACCTGGGAGTGGACAGAACTAGCCTGTTAACCTGGGAGTGGACAGAACTAGCCTGTTAACCTGGGAGTGGACAGAACTAGCCTGTTAACCTGGGAGTGGACAGAACTAGCCTGTTAACCTGGGAGTGGACAGAACTATCCTGTTAACCTGGGAGTGGACAGAACTAGCCTGTTAACCTGGGAGTGGACAGAACTAGCCTGTTAACCTGGGAGTGGACAGAACTATCCTGTTAACCTGGGAGTGGACAGAACTAGCCTGTTAACCTGGGAGTGGACAGAACTAGCCTGCTAACCTGGGAGTGGACAGAACTAGCCTCCTGTAAGAAACACTTAACCTGGGAGTGGACAGAACTAGCCTGTTAACATGGGAGTGGACAGAACTAGCCTGTTAACCTGGGAGTGGACAGAACTAGCCTGTTAACCTGGGAGTGGACAGAACTAGCCTGCTGTAAGAAACATTTAACCTGGGAGTGGACAGAACTAGCCTGTTAACCTGGGAGTGGACAGAACTAGCCTGTTAACCTGGGAGTGGACAGAACTAGCCTGTTAACCTGGGAGTGGACAGAACTAGCCTGTTAACCTGGGAGTGGACAGAACTAGCCTGCTGTAAGGAACATTTAACCTGGGAGTGGACAGAACTAGCCTGTTGTAAGGGACATTTAACCTGGGAGTGGACAGAACTAGCCTGTTGTAAGGGACATTTAACCTGGGAGTGGACAGAACTAGCCTGCTGTAAGAAACATTTAACCTGGGAGTGGACAGAACTAGCCTGCTGTAAAAGTCTGGAGACCCAGTTAAATAACAGGTCATCTTCACGTCAAAAAAAACCTGTTTAGAAGAGATGCTTAGTAAGCTCCATAGACTCAGAATACAGCCATGATAAATGGAGCTTGTCCTATTCATACACCATGTACCTGCTGCTTGTATAGGGCTGTCTTGTCTTTACACAGAAGGAAATGATTAAAATAAGTTACCGGAAGAGGATCAACCACCTGGGAGTGTGTGTGTCTGTGTACCTGGCAACCGTCTGTCTGTCTGTCTGTCTGTCTGTCGATGACAGTTTGTTGTAGCTGGATGCACCGTGGCAACCTAATCATCTCCAGCTTCCAACTGTCTCGCTCCTCTCCCCTTGTGTAACTATTCCCCAGGACGTTGCTGTAAATGAGAACGCGTTCTCAGTCAACTTACCTGGTGAAAAATAAGGCTTCAAAGAACCAAAATAAAACCTGTCTGGATCTATCCTCCTGCGGTCTCCGCTGGGAAGCCAGGCGAGGTAGAGACACACAAGTTTGTGTGTGTGTGTGTGGCGCATGTGTTGGGGGTAGTCTCGTGCAGCGTTTCCTGGGAAACAGCCTCGAAACGCATCTTTGTTCCCAGATGATTCCTCTTTCATAGATCATCAACTTCCTTCACACACAAAATTAAAATTAAAAATAAAGGTTTTTATGTGCCAAAACAAGTCTGCCGTTGTAGTGTGTAGACTAGACAACGCATGGTGTAGAGATGGACTCCTTATGCATGGCCTGGCCGGAACATTCTGATTGCATCGCAACCACTTCCTTCAGAGCGCAAAAACGTTCTGCCTAAACTAAATCA
>NW_028162130.1:35000-40000 GCF_964263955.1 Coregonus lavaretus
CCAACCCTGTTCCTGGAGAGCTGCCCTCCTGTAGGTTTTACCCCCAACCCTGTTCCTGGAGAGCTGCCCTCCTGTAGGTTTTACCTCCAACCCTGTTCCTGGAGAGCTGCCCTCCTGTAGGTTTTACCTCCAACCCTGTTCCTGGAGAGCTGCCCTCCTGTAGGTTTTACCTCCAACCCTGTTCCTGGAGAGCTGCCCTCCTGTAGGTTTTACCTCCAACCCTGTTCCTGGAGAGCTGCCCTCCTGTAGGTTTTACCTCCAACCCTGTTCCTGGAGAGCTGCCCTCCTGTAGGTTTTACCCCCAACCCTGTTCCTGGAGAGCTGCCCTCCTGTAGGTTTTACCCCCAACCCTGTTCCTGGAGAGCTGCCCTCCTGTAGGTTTTACCTCCAACCCTGTTCCTGGAGAGCTGCCCTCCTGTAGGTTTTACCTCCAACCCTGTTCCTGGAGAGCTGCCCTCCTGTAGGTTTTACCTCCAACCCTGTTCCTGGAGAGCTGCCCTCCTGTAGGTTTTACCTCCAACCCTGTTCCTGGAGAGCTGCCCTCCTGTAGGTTTTACCTCCAACCCTGTTCCTGGAGAGCTGCCCTCCTGTAGGTTTTACCTCCAACCCTGTTCCTGGAGAGCTGCCCTCCTGTAGGTTTTACCCCCAACCCTGTTCCTGGAGAGCTGCCCTCCTGTAGGTTTTACCTCCAACCCTGTTCCTGGAGAGCTGCCCTCCTGTAGGTTTTACCTCCAACCCTGTTCCTGGAGAGCTGCCCTCCTGTAGGTTTTACCTCCAACCCTGTTCCTGGAGAGCTGCCCTCCTGTAGGTTTTACTTCCAACCCTGTTCCTGGAGAGCTGCCCTCCTGTAGGTTTTACCTCCAACCCTGTTCCTGGAGAGCTGCCCTCCTGTAGGTTTTACCCCCAACCCTGTTCCTGGAGAGCTGCCCTCCTGTAGGTTTTACCCCCAACCCTGTTCCTGGAGAGCTGCCCTCCTGTAGGTTTTACCTCCAACCCTGTTCCTGGAGAGCTGCCCTCCTGTAGGTTTTACCTCCAACCCTGTTCCTGGAGAGCTGCCCTCCTGTAGGTTTTACCTCCAACCCTGTTCCTGGAGAGCTGCCCTCCTGTAGGTTTTTACCCCCAACCCTGTTCCTGGAGAGCTGCCCTCCTGTAGGTTTTACCTCCAACCCTGTTCCTGGAGAGCTTCCCTCCTGTAGGTTTTACCTCCAACCCTGTTCCTGGAGAGCTGCCCTCCTGTAGGTTTTACCTCCAACCCTGTTCCTGGAGAGCTGCCCTCCTGTAGATTTTACCCCCAACCCTGTTCCTGGAGAGCTGCCCTCCTGTAGGTTTTACCCCCAACCCTGTTCCTGGAGAGCTGCCCTCCTGTAGGTTTTACCCCCAACCCTGTTCCTGGAGAGCTGCCCTCCTGTAGGTTTTACCTCCAACCCTGTTCCTGGAGAGCTGCCCTCCTGTAGGTTTTACCTCCAACCCTGTTCCTGGAGAGCTACCCTCCTGTAGGTTTTACCCCCAACCCTGTTCCTGGAGAGCTGCCCTCCTGTAGGTTTTACCCCCAACCCTGTTCCTGGAGAGCTGCCCTCCTGTAGGTTTTACCTCCAACCCTGTTCCTGGAGAGCTGCCCTCCTGTAGGTTTTACCTCCAACCCTGTTCCTGGAGAGCTGCCCTCCTGTAGGTTTTACTTCCAACCCTGTTCCTGGAGAGCTGCCCTCCTGTAGGTTTTACCTCCAACCCTGTTCCTGGAGAGCTGCCCTCCTGTAGGTTTTACCCCCAACCCTGTTCCTGGAGAGCTGCCCTCCTGTAGGTTTTACCCCCAACCCTGTTCCTGGAGAGCTGCCCTCCTGTAGGTTTTACCTCCAACCCTGTTCCTGGAGAGCTGCCCTCCTGTAGGTTTTACCTCCAACCCTGTTCCTGGAGAGCTGCCCTCCTGTAGGTTTTTACCCCCAACCCTGTTCCTGGAGAGCTGCCCTCCTGTAGGTTTTACCTCCAACCCTGTTCCTGGAGAGCTTCCCTCCTGTAGGTTTTACCTCCAACCCTGTTCCTGGAGAGCTGCCCTCCTGTAGGTTTTACCCCCAACCCTGTTCCTGGAGAGCTGCCCTCCTGTAGGTTTTACCTCCAACCCTGTTCCTGGAGAGCTGCCCTCCTGTAGGTTTTACCTCCAACCCTGTTCCTGGAGAGCTGCCCTCCTGTAGGTTTTACCCCCAACCCTGTTCCTGGAGAGCTGCCCTCCTGTAGGTTTTACCCCCAACCCTGTTCCTGGAGAGCTGCCCTCCTGTAGGTTTTACCTCCAACCCTGTTCCTGGAGAGCTGCCCTCCTGTAGGTTTTACCTCCAACCCTGTTCCTGGAGAGCTGCCCTCCTGTAGGGTTTTTTCGCTCCAACCCCAGGTGTTACTAACCTGATTCATCTTATCAACCTGCTAATTATTAGAATCAGGTGCGGCTAGATTAGGGTTGGAGTGAAAACCTACAGGACGGTAGCTCTCCAGGAACAGGGTTGGGGCAGTCCTGCTGTAACACAACAACATGTGGAATAAGTCAAGGGGTATGAATACTTTCTGAAGGCGCTGTATATTGTATTGTGAGTGAGTATGGGATGGCAGTCGGATACGGCCACTAATCCAGAGCCCATCTCCCACACACACCCTCTCTTTCTCCCTCTCTCTCCTGTCTCCTACATCTCCCCCCCTCTCCCCCCCCCCCCCACCCCTCTCCCTCTCTCTCCTGTCTCCTACATCTCCCCCCCCACCCCACCCCACACCCCTCTCCCCCTCTCCCCCTCTATGCTGGTGTGACTTATATTCACATGTTGAGACAGTGGCTCCATTAGCTCCAGCAACAGAGGAAGCACTAAAGCCAAACAAAAGAGCGCACCACACCGTCAGCCAGCAGCTCCACCACCCAGCCAGACATTACATATACACACACACAGCCCAGTCGCCCCACACATAAACACCTACTAACATCCGGGGGACGCTCTTGATAGGACCACACTTTCGTTCACATTGTGTGTTTGATCACTCATGTGTGTATAAAGGTCTGTGCTTTGACATTAACTATCCAGTCTGTCTGGAATTACTCTGAAGAATGGCTGGTTAATAAGTGCAGGAACTTAGTGGAAAGAAAACCTTTGAAAGCATACAGTGAAGGTTTCTCTCTCTCTCTCTCTCTCTCTCTCTCTCTCTCTCTCTCTCTCTCTCTCTCTCTCTCTCTCTCTCTCTCCTCCCTCCCTCTCTCTCTCTCTCCCTCCCTCTCTCTCCCTCTCCCCCTCCCTCTCTCTCCTGGAAGGGAAACCAGTGATCTCATTCTACTCTGTAAACTCAAGCCAACTATTTTATTTTTGGGAGCGAGAGAGAAAGGGCAGGGGGGAGAGGAGAGGAGGAGAGGAGAGGGGGAGAAGAGGAAGGGGAGGAAAGGAGAGGAGAGGAGAGGAGAGGAGAGGAGAGGAGAGGAGAGGAGAGAGAGGAGAGGAGAGGAGAGGAGAGGAGAGGAGAGGAGAGGAGGAGGAGGTTGGACGGAGCCTGCCTGTGGCCTCGGTCCAAATGATGCAATTTGATGGAAACCACATGAAGAGAAGGAGAGAGCATAGCTGCCCAGTGTGGCCAGAGGTCTGTAGTGTAGAGAACAGTAGAAACACACACACACACACACACACACACACACACACACACACACACACACACACACACACACACACAGAGAAACACACACACACACACACAGAGAAACACACACACACACACACATACACACAGAGAAACACACACACAGAAACACACACACAGAGAAACACACACACAGAACACACACACAGAGAAACATACACACACACACACACACACCACACAGAGAAACACACACACACACACACACAGAAACACACACACACACACACACACACACACAGAAACACACACACACACACACACACACACACACAGAGAAACACACACACACAGAAACACACACACTGAAACCTACATATGCAAACTCACACTGAAACACATACACACTGAAACCCATACACACTGAAACCCATACACACTGAAACACATACACACTGAAACCCATACACACTGAAACCCATACACACTGAAACCCATACACACTGAAACACATACACACTGAAACCCATACACACTGAAACACATACACACTGAAACCCATACACACTGAAACCCATACACACTGAAACCCATACACACTGAAACACATACACACTGAAACCCATACACACTGAAACACATACACACTGAAACCCATACACACTGAAACCCATACACACTGAAACACATACACACTGAAACCCATACACACTGAAACCCATACACACTGAAACCCATACACACTGAAACACATACACACTGAAACCCATACACACTGAAACCCATACACACTGAAACCCATACACACTGAAACCCATACACACTGAAACCCATACACACTGAAACCCATACACACTGAAACATACACACTGAAACCATACACACTGAAACACACACACTGAAACCCATACACACTGAAACCCATACACACTGAAACCCATACACACTGAAACCCATACACACTGAAACACATACACACTGAAACCCATACACACTGAAACCCATACACACTGAAACCCATACACACTGAAACCCATACACACTGAAACCCATACACACTGAAACCCATACACACTGAAACATACACACTGAAACCCATACACACTGAAACACACACACTGAAACCCATACACACTGAAACCATACACACTGAAACCCATACACACTGAAACACACACACTGAAACCCATACACACTGAAACCCATACACACTGAAACCCATACACACTGAAACCCATACACACTGAAACCCATACACACTGAAACCCATACACACTGAAACCCATACACACTGAAACCCATACACACACCCCCTGAGCTGAGTTGGGGCTCTCCCCTCCCCTCCACTCAGTACTGCTCCTGCCTGATTACTTCCAAACGTCTGAGAACCGCCCTGGCTTTAA
>NW_028162129.1:2500-82522 GCF_964263955.1 Coregonus lavaretus
CCTCCTATCAGAGAAGGTGAATATCCTCCCCTCCTATCAGAGAAGGTGAATATCCTCCCCTCCTATCAGAGAAGGTGAATATCCTCCCCTCCTATCAGAGAAGGTGTAAATCCTCCCCCCCTATCAGAGAAGGTGTAAATCCTCCCCTCCTATCAGAGAAGGTGAATATCCTCCCCTCCTATCAGAGAAGGTGAATATCCTCCCCTCCTATCAGAGAAGGTGAATATCCTCCCCTCCTATCAGAGAAGGTGAATATCCTCCCCTCCTATCAGAGAAGGTGAATATCCTCCCCTCCTATCAGAGAAGGTGAATATCCTCCCCTCCTATCAGAGAAGGTGAATATCCTCCCCTCCTATCAGAGAAGGTGAATATCCTCCCCTCCTATCAGAGAAGGTGTAAATCCTCCCCCCCTATCAGAGAAGGTGTAAATCCTCCCCTCCTATCAGAGAAGGTGAATATCCTCCCCTCCTATCAGAGAAGGTGAATATCCTCCCCTCCTATCAGAGAAGGTGAATATCCTCCCCTCCTATCAGAGAAGGTGAATATCCTCCCCTCCTATCAGAGAAGGTGAATATCCTCCCCTCCTATCAGAGAAGGTGAATATCCTCCCCTCCTATCAGAGAAGGTGAATATCCTCCCCTCCTATCAGAGAAGGTGAATATCCTCCCCTCCTATCAGAGAAGGTGAATATCCTCCCCTCCTATCAGAGAAGGTGAATATCCTCCCCTCCTATCAGAGAAGGTGTAAATCCTCCCCCCCTATCAGAGAAGGTGTAAATCCTCCCCTCCTATCAGAGAAGGTGAATATCCTCCCCTCCTATCAGAGAAGGTGAATATCCTCCCCTCCTATCAGAGAAGGTGAATATCCTCCCCTCCTATCAGAGAAGGTGAATATCCTCCCCTCCTATCAGAGAAGGTGAATATCCTCCCCTCCTATCAGAGAAGGTGAATATCCTCCCCTCCTATCAGATAAGGTGTATATCCTCCCCTCCTCTTCACACCCACAGAATCACTCCACCTCAAGTCTTCGTCCCAAATGGCACCCTATTCCCGACATAGTGCACCTAAAAAAGTAGTGCACTCCTGGTCAAAGGTAGTGCCCTATATAGGGACTAGGGAGCCATTTGGGTCTCAGACCTAGACTGTGGCACTACACCACCTACATGGCCCAACCAATCCAGACTGACATGGCCAAACCAATCCAGACTGACATGGCCCAACCAATCCAGACTGACATGGCCAAACCAATCCAGACTGACATGGCCAAACCAATCCAGACTGACATGGCCCAACCAATCCAGACTGACATGGCCCAACCAATCCAGACTGACATGGCCAAACCAATCCAGGCTGACATGGCAACATCTTTCCAGACTGACATGGCAACATCTTTCCAGACTGACATGGCAACATCTTTCCAGACTGACATGGCAACATCTTTCCAGACTGACATGGCAACATCTTTCCAGACTGACATGGCAACATCTTTCCAGACTGACATGGCAACATCTTTCCAGACTGACATGGCAACATCTTTCCAGACTGACATGGCAACATCTTCCCATTTGTCTTCATTAAGGGGTTTTGAAGGCTCTCTATTCTCTCTTACTCTCATAACACATTGAAGCATTTCTATTCAATAGATGTTGTAGTGCTAGTTTCCTGAATCCATGTAACATACGTTAAACAAGGAGCATCACCTCAGATAGCTAATGATCATATTAAACAAGAGAAACACAAACTGAATGGAAATCATCTGAATAAAACCCCACAGGAGGGTCTGACTGGCTGGTTATTCCAACATAAACTGATTGGGTGGGTTTTTCAAGGCTGTAGTTAAAGTGTGTGTGTGTGTGTGTGTGTGTGTGTGTGTGTGTGTGTGTGTGTGTGTGTGTGTGTGTGTGTGTGTGTGTGTGTGTGTGTGTGTGTGTGTGTGTGTGTGTGTGTGTGTGTGTGTGTGTGTGTGTGTGTGTGTGTGTGTGTGTGTGTGTGTGTGTGTGTGTGTGTGTGTGTGTGTGTGTGTGTGTGTGTGTGTGTGTGTGTGTGTGTGTGTGTGTGTGTGTGTGTGTGTGTGTGTGTGTGTGTGTGTGTGTGTGTGTGTGTGTGTGTGTGTGTGTGTGTGTGTGTGTGTGTGTGTGTGTGTGTGTGTGTGTGTGTGTGTGTGTGTGTGTGTGTGTGTGTGTGTGTGTGTGTGTGTAAGCGAAACATATTTAAATGTATTCTCTCCCTCTGCAGTTGGTGGCCGTCAACACGGACTACAAGGCTCTAAAGAAGGAGGGCCCTGACTTCTAAAGGTCCTTCAGGCAACTCCAGGGGCACCACGTTTGGCAGGACCTCCTGTCATCCTAGTGGCAGGGATGGGGGCAGCCTGAGGCTCGCTCGGCCGGGTCCTCTGTCCGTCTCCTCCGCTGTCTCGTAACCACGCACACTACAACACTATAGTGATGTAACTTTAATTTCTTGAACAACCCGGAAGTCATGTATCCGTCTCTTCACAACAGCCCTGTTGTGTAACCGTCTCTTGTCCTCTTCGCACACTACAACACTATTCATTATAGCTAGCTCTTCACAATGCACAACCCTCAAGTGATGTAACAGCCTCTTTCAACGCACAACACTACTGTTACATACACATCTCTTTACATGTAATGTCACCTTCTCTGTAACGCACACCCCTCTCCAACCCTAAAGTGAGGTAACCTTGAAAATAAATGCATTAAATATCAATCGAAGCAGTGTGATTTGGTTGATTTCAGGTATTGTCTGTATATATAGTGTACAGTGTATGGGTTGAGTTGGGGAATGGAACAGAGTGTGAACGGAATAGATTAGACTATATTGTTTTTCTAATTCTAATATCAGAAATCATCACATGAAAGCAGTGATTTTATTTATTATTATAAGAGCACAACTTTATCCAAACGACTAAACCAACTCCAGTGCATACACGTGTCTTCTTCGGTAATCCTTTGGAATCAGTACACAAACATCAGAACGTCACAAAATAATCGATGGGCCCAAGCAAAGCAGTACTTTAAATAAGATATACAGCTGTTGAGTACTAAAATAGTAACAAGTGTTGAGGCAGGTCAAATCAGTCCAAATATAATATTAATGTGTATTAAACCAGACTGACCCTGTACGGTGTCTTTCAACCAGACTGACCCTGTACGGTGTCTTTAAACCAGACTGACCCTGTACGGTGTCTTTAAACCAGACTGACCCTGTACGGTGTCTTTAAACCAGACTGACCCTGTACGGTGTCTTTAAACCAGACTGACCCTGTACGGTGTCTTTCAACCAGACTGACCCAGTACGGTGTCTTTAAACCAGACTGACCCAGTACGGTGTCTTTAAACCAGACTGACCCTGTACGGTGTCTTTAAACCAGACTGACCCTGTACGGTGTCTTTCAACCAGACTGACCCTGTACGGTGTCTTTAAACCAGACTGACCCAGTACGGTGTCTTTAAACCAGACTGATCCAGTCTATAGATGTATCATAGATAGGACTGTGAATTACATTTCATTCTGGGTAGCAAATAAAACGTACCGTACATCCACAAGAGCTTTTTTAGATGAAGGATAAACATGAAATCATTAATGAAAACACATATTTCCAAAGCTATCCTCGATTGTAAAACATTGGAAACATAGTAGGGGTCAGGTAACAAATATGCATGACAGCTGTTCTATTTCTCCTACATTATCTAGTTAATTGAAAGTGTGTCCCTGCTTTTTTAGATAATACAACACATACACACGCAATAATAGGTTAATCTACGCCCCCCAAATTCACTAACGGTTTCTATGGCAAGTCATTCAGTCTTCATCATTGAATAGAATACAGTTGGTTCCATCTCCTCAAAGTTTAAAACAGAAAAAGCCCGGCAGAGTAGACCAGGGCTCAGGAGAGGGAACACATGGCAGGGGGTCCTGGGTAAAATATCGCCCACGGTGTGTGTGACAGTGATCATGGCCTGGTGTGAAGCCTCAGCCTGTCTAATTACCTATCAGTGTGCTGCACAACACAGATCCAATTCCAAAAGCCAACGTTTAGGGAAAGGCCTGAATAGCACGTTTAGGGAAAGGCCTGAATAGCACGTTTAGGGATATGTTTTTCTTTCCTCGCTTCCACTGTCTGACATGATTGTGAGGCAACCTTTCACATTTGGACACTTTTCACACACTGTTTTCAATCTGCACAAGTCTCCTCTTGGTCTACCTTTGTCAAACTTGTAATATCAACGACAGTCCCGAACACCATGCACGCCTGCCCTGGGCAGAGAGAGAGAGAGCGAAATATGGGATAGGTCTATTTTTAGATAAGGATTAATTTGAATGTGAGAGATAAGAAGTTCAGAGCCGGGAAATCCACATGCACAAATAAAAAAAAAGTAAATAGGCCAGCTAGGTACCAAACAGTGTTGTTGGTTAATACGAAGTGAGGGAGAGCAAAGATGAGGAGGTGAAGAAAGAGGAGACAGGAGGGGAGGAGAGGAGAGGAGAGAACAGGAGAGGAGACAGGAGGAGAGGAGAGAGGAGGAGAGGAGAGAACAGGAGAGGAGACAGGAGGAGAGGAGAGAACAGGAGGAGGAGACAGGAGGGGAGGAGAGGAGAGAACAGGAGAGGAGACAGGAGGAGAGGAGAGATCAGGAGGAGGAGATGGGAGGAGAGAAGACAGGAGGAGATGAGAGATCAGGAGGAGGAGATAGCAGGAGAGAAGAGAACAGGAGGAGGAGATAGCAGGAGAGGAGTCAGGAGGAGAGGAGAGCACAGGAGAGGAGTCAGGAGGAAAGGAGAGAACAGGAGAAGAGAGAGGATGAGAGGAGAGGAGGCGAGAAGACGCCAGGAAAAGGGAGGGGAATTAATGGGAGACAGGAGAGGAGACAGGAGGAGGCGAGAAGACGCCAGGAAAAGGGAGGGAAGGAATGGGAGACAGGAGAGGAAGAGAGGAGATGCCCAGGGCGGGTGTATATACTGGGTGTATATACTTATCCAGCAGAGATAAGATTCTCCTTTTCATAACATATAATAATATAATTTATACCATCTAGCAGATGCTTTCATCTTCCTACTAAATTAGGTGGTGGCAGTTAGTTACTGGGCATACTAAGTATAACTGGACTGACCAGACTACACGCTGTCTGGGACAGACATTCCCCACTGGCCTCACATTTAGGGCCTGGAGTTTTTCCTGGTAAGGCCCTAATTAAACAGTTATGACTAGAGCCCAGTTTCTCTTGGTACTGTAGTCTACTGCTCTGAATGGAAACGGTACTGCAGTCACAATGTCAAATCAAATTCTATTTGTCACATACACGTGTTTAGCAGATGTTATTGCGGGTGTAGTGAAATGCTTGTGCTTCTAGCTCCGACAGTGCAGTAATATCTAACAATTTGACAACATATACCCAATACACACAAATCTAGTAAGGAATGGAATTTAAGAATATATACATACAGTTGAAGTCGGAAGTTTACATACACTTAGGTTGGTGTCATTAAAACTTGTTTTTCAACCACTAATTCACTGTATCACAATTCCAGTGGGTCAGAAGTTTACGTACACCAAGTTGACTGTACCTTTAAACAGCTTGGAAAATTCCAGAAAATGATGTCATGGCTTTAGAAGCTTCTAATAGGCTAATTGACATCATTTGAGTCAATTGGAGGTGTACCTGTGGATGTATTTCAAGGCCTCCCTTCAAACTCAGTGCCTCTTTGCTTGACATCATGGGAAAATCAAAAGAAATCAGCTGGTAGAGCACGGCGCTTGTAACGCCAAGGTAGTGGGTTCGATCCCCGGGACCACCCATACACAAAAATGTATGCACGCATGACTGTAAGTCGCTTTGGATAAAAGCGTCTGCTAAATGGCATATTATTATTATTATTATAAATCAGCCAAGACCTCAGAAAGAATATTGTAGACCTCCACAAGTCTGGTTCATCCTTGGGAGCAATTTCCAAACGCTTGAAGGTACCACGTTCATCTGTACAAACAATAGTATGCAAGTATAAACGCGATGGGACCACGCAGACGTCATACCGCTCATGAAGGAGACGCGTTCTGTCTCCTAGAGATGAACGTATTTTGGTGTGAAAAGTGCAAATCAATCCCAGAACAACAGCAAAGGACCTTGTGAAGATGCTGGAGGAAACAGGTACAAAAGTATCTATATCCACAGTAAAACAAGTCCTATATCGACATAACCTGAAAGGCCGCTCAGCAAGGAAGAAGCCACTGCTCCAAAACCGCCATAAAAAAACAGACTACGGTTTGCAACTGCACATGGGGACAAAGATCGTACTTTTTGGAGAAATGTCCTCTGGTCTGATGAAACAAAAATAGAACTGTTTGGCCATAATGACCATCGTTATGTTTAGAGGAAAAAGGGGGCTACTTGCAAGCTGAAGAACACCATCCCAACCGTGAAGGACAGGAGCGGCAGCATCATGCTGTGGGGGTGCTTTGCTGCATGAGGGACTGGTGCACTTCACAAAATAGATGGCATCATGATGAAGGAAAATTATGTTGATATATTGAAGCAACATCTCAAGACTTCAGTCAGTAAGTTAAAGCTTGGTCGCAAATGGGTCTTCCAAATGGACAATGACCCCAAGCATACTTCCAAAGTTGTGGCAAAATGGCTTAAGGACACAAAGTCAAGGTATTGGAGTGGCCATCAATAAGCCCTGACCTCAATCCTATAGAACATTTGTGGGCAGAACTGAAAAAGCGTGTGTGAGCAAGGAGGCCTACAAACCTGACTCAGTTACACCAGCTCTGTCAGGAGGAATGGGCTAAAATTCACCCAACTTATTGTGGGAAGCTTGTGGAAGGCTACCCGAAACATTTGACCCAAGTTAAACAATTTAAAGGCAATGCTACCAAATACTAATTGAGTGTATGTAAACTTCTGACCCACTGGGAATGTGATGAAATAAATAAAAGCTTAAATAAATCATTTTCTCTACTATTATTCTGACATTTCACATTCTTAAAATAAAGTGGTGATTCTAACTGACCTAAGACAGGGAATTTTTACTAGGATTAAATGTCAGGAATTGTGAAAAACTGAGTTTAAATGTATTTGGCTAAGGTGTATGTAAACTTCCGACTTCAACTGTGTATATATATATATATATATATATATATATATATATATATATATATATATATATATATATATATATATATATATAAATTGTTCTCCTGTGCATTGCTCCCTAAACATGCCACAAGCATGTTGAGTCACTGGATGGATCTGAATAGATCACAGTGAGAAAAACAGGACGAAGATTTCTGCTGCCATGGCACTTTTACAGTATCCCTTCACATCGCAGGGAGGCGGGTGGCAGGCAGGAGGGGTGTTTCGTGAGAGACGAGGTGAAAACGGTTTGAAGGAGTTGTTGGTTGCAACCAGATGTTGGATGTGAAAATCTGTTTACCGAGATTGTGTGTGGAGATGTGGCTCTCTCTCTCTCTCTCACACACACCTCTGCCAGTTGTGTGAGATATGCCTGCTGCACTTCGGCACCTCTCTCTCAGCTGGGGCTGTAAACTTGCGAATTGATGAGCTGAATATTTCCTTACTCTCCCCAGTGTGTGATCCATCCACACACAGACACACTAGACTGGCGGCGACAGACGGCTATTACGCCAGTAACGAACACACCACTACAGTTTTATTGAGATAATTACTGTACATTAGCGTAGGGTTGTGTTTAAATATGATTTCAAATGCCATTAAACCCGGGCGAGCGATTCACAGGCGGGCAGGCAGTTGTCGTTCCATCCTCGCTCTCCCTGACGTTAATGCCGTCTCATTTTCCGCAACGTTTAATTATGACAACGCTGCTCTAAATACATGAATCCAATTAATTGGCGACGCTGTCGCTGTCACCCCCCCCTCATTAAACACTGATGATTCATTGTCAAGTCAGCAGAGAGGAGTGGTGAGGAGAGGAGAGGACAGGAGACGAGGGGCTGTGTCAGTAATGTTGCTGTTCTACACAAGCTGCTACTGAGTGACAGACCGTACCACTTAGTAAGGCTTCAGTGAGTTCACTACGTAGTGTTAAAGTAGACTGCAACCTGCTGCAGCCATCATTCTAGACAATGTGTATATTCTGGAAAGGGTTTGAACACGAGAGCTGCACACACACCACACAAGACTTGTTTACAGTTATTCAGAGAAGACAAATAACATGTTACAGTCCAGACATTAATTAGTGCATATATTTATTAGGATTAAGCTTTAATCTCTAAAATGTATTGACTTTTTTTTTTTTTTTTTTTTTTTTACTGTGCAGACATTAAAACATTAGTTTAGGTAACATCAGCATCCTGGAAAGATCATCAGAAAGGGGTTTAAGGTAGTGCCATTAAATAGCAGGTTGTCACATAGGTCTGGAAATGACAGGTCACATAGGTCTGGAAATGACAGGTACAGGCCCCAGAGCCAGATAATGATTTGGATCTTATTTTAGGTATGTCTGGGCCCATATTCATAAAATGGTCTCGGAGTAGTAGTGCCGATCTGGGATCAGTTTAGCCTTTTAGATTACAATGAATAAGATTTCATAGACAGGGTGGACCCGATCCTAGATCAGCACTTCTACTCGGAGATGTTTGACACAGGTACATACAGCCCCTGGTAGTTACTGTTCACTGTGAAGTCAGTGTAAGTCAACCCGTCTCTTCATTATTAATATTGATGTGCTATCCCTCCCTGTTCTGATCGGAGTGGTTCTGTACAGACCGTCCACTCTACTCCTCAAATGGAGGAATTCTCACTGGTTCACTGATGCAGTGATAACACCCCCTCAATTTTGTGAAGCAATTTGAGAAATCAGCCAACAACAAAAATAATACTATGAAATAAACCGAACTCAAACCATTCCCTCACACTGTAGTCTCTACATAGGGTGACCTCAGCTAAATTAACAAGCACATTTTTGTAGTAATATCATATATATATATATATATATATATATATATATATATATATATATATATATATATATTTTTTTTTTTTTTTTTTTATCAAATACTTCCTCCCCAAAAGCAGCAATATAAGCATTAAAAACCTTCAGATATTTTTTTTAACCAGTGTTAGAAAGTAAATAATTCTTTAATTCTGTAAAGTTACAATACATACAAAACCATTTCTTCTTCGTTAACACTTTGAAAGCCAGCACTGGCATGAAATGGCTGACTATTTAATGTATTGTCATTATGGACCATTAGTCTTTTACGCAATATATGCAGCAGGTTGTTGGATCATACACTACTGAGCCAAATCGAGTTGTATTGAGCTGACCTGGTTACACATCCACCACAGTTAGAACCATGCTGGAAAGGACAGTGTGAAAAGCCATCAGAGCCAGCAGTTTGGTTGGGGTTGGCATGATAGTGTGAAAAGGGTCCATACATAGTGAAGCTCTGGTCTGATATCTGTAGATGGATAGTGAAGCTCTGGTCTGATATCTGTAGAAGGATAGTGATGCTCTGGTCTGATATCTGTAGAAGGATAGTGAAGCTCTGGTCTGATCTCTGTAGATGGATAGTGAAGCTCTGGTCTGATCTCTGTAGAAGGATAGTGAAGCTCTGGTCTGATCTCTGTAGAACAGTGGTCACCAACCGATTGATCGCGATCTTAAAAGGCATTACCTTTTTTTTATTTGTGTAGCCCTGATGGTGGTAGGTGCATTTGATTCAGAAGCCCTGATGGTGGTAGGTGCATTTGATTCAGAAGCCCTGATGGTGGTAGGTGCATTTGATTCAGAAGCCCTGATGGTGGTAGGTGCATTTGATTCAGAAGCCCTGATGGTGGTAGGTGCACTTGATTCAGAAGCCCTGATGGTGGTAGATGCACTTGATTCAGAAGCCCTGATGGTGGTAGGTGCATTTGATTCAGAAGCCCTGATGGTGGTAGGTGCATTTGATTCAGAAGCCCTGATGGTGGTAGGTGCACTTGATTCAGAAGCCCTGATGGTGGTAGATGCACTTGATTCAGAAGCCCTGATGGTGGTAGGTGCATTTGATTCAGAAGCCCTGATGGTGGTAGGTGCACTTGATTCAGAAGCCCTGATGGTGGTAGGTGCACTTGATTCAGAAGCCCTGATGGTGGTAGGTGCACTTGATTCAGAAGCCCTGATGGTGGTAGGTGCACTTGATTCAGAAGCCCTGATGGTGGTAGGTGCACTTGATTCAGAAGCCCTGATGGTGGTAGGTGCACTTGATTCAGAAGCCCTGATGGTGGTAGGTGCATTTGATTCAGAAGCCCTGATGGTGGTAGGTTCACTTGATTCAGAAGCCCTGATGGTGGTAGGTGCACTTGATTCAGAAGCCCTGCTCACCGGGTAGACAAAGTGTTCCCAGTTTGAACCATTTCATTTGTCTGAAAATACAAACTCCGCCTACCCGGCAGACCTGTGACTAAATCTAGTGTGCCTACTGCGCTGGCAAATTGGATAACTCAAATTACTGTGTCTACCAACACCTTCCATGACCCTGGCCACAGCAAAGTGTGATACTAGCCTACTTCTAAAACCATGACCAGAGAGAGACTGTCAAAGAATACAGCAAAGAGCTGCTGTTTTTATGAGTGAGTTCATGTCTAAGGTCTATTCAACACTATTACAAAAAAACACAAAACCCGCTTCTCTCTACTTCCTCTCGCGCTGCAGCTGCAATGAATGAGTAGTCAAGTGTATCGATAGCCCTGCGTTTTTATTATTAATAGAAGCTCATCGAGTCCGTTTTAATAAATTGAGGAGTATTTCACTTTCTCTGGTCATAGGAACAACATAAATTTGTGCCTGATGCAGATGCGGTGCGGGTCGAGTTTGGCCATCATGTGGAAGACGGTGCCCCCTCTCTCTGGTCAGTCTCACCGGAGGAAAGGAAGGAGAGAGCAGGGACCATGAGAGGTGGACCCTCTGCTGCTCTCTCCCTCCCTCCGCTGAGAATAATGCTGTGTTCAAAACAACTGGGAACTTGGAAATCTCCAACTTCAGTGCGTTCAAGACAGCTGGGGAAAAAAACGAGATCCGACTGGGAAAAATCTTTTTGAACGGTCATCCAACTTGGAAACTTTGGGCATCTTCTTAGAGCTCCGACTTTCCGATCTGAAGTTCACTGACGTCATGATTTGACCTAGTTTTTTTTAGAGTTCTCAGTTGTCTTGAAAGCATCATGACCATCAGATGCAGGTACCATCAGTCCAGTAAAATAAAAAAGCAAATTCTTTTTTAGGTTAATGTTATATTTTTTAAGTCAAGTTTTAAAAAGCAATCTGAGCAGTAGATCTTGGCTTGCTTTTTGACTGAGAAAGTGATCTTGACTCGGTGACCACCGATGTAGAAGGATAGTGAGGCTCTGGTCTGATATACGTAGACGGTTTAACAACAGGGGAACTGTCCTGTTATAGAGTTCACCAGTCAACCCCGACCTCTGGCGTCGGACCCCTTGACTTCAGATCTGACTTGGGTTCAATGAAAAAATATATTATTATATACTTTATCTGTGCTTGATTAATCTTGCCTTACGTCATGGAACAATAGAACCGTCACAAAACTGCAAACCCTATCTGGCGCTGTAGGCAGGCTAGAGCAAAGACGCAAAATATTTGAACGATTTTAAAATAGGATTTGGGGCCCAGGTCTGCTTCAGATGAATTTGAATGGAGTTGGTTACACACACATTTACAACAGTATAGGGTAGTACGACAGACGTGTATTATCAAATCTCAAATCATGAACATCTAGCCACCAAGTTAAGACAATGTGTTAAATTTACAGCTTAAGACTTTGTGCTTCAAATAAATGTTATCCAAGTCACTACCCTTTGCGGTGACAGCCAATGTCACAGGGGAGTTTAAGATTAGATGACTGATTTCTCTCAGGGGTGACGTTGAGCTCTTTCTTCTACACTACAATGTTAAAACATGCAGAAAATAACACTTGGAAAATAATGATTTTTTTTGTGTGTAAACATACAGAGTAGAAACGTCCAAAAGGGATTACAAGCTACAGAATTACCCTCACGTTAGGTCAGAGGTCAACAGATGACATCAAAGGATTAACCAAGGTCTCCCATCTGTTTGGATAAGTCTGCGAGGTTCCGCCGAGTCTGACTCCAATCACTGACCACCACCAAGTTCCAATGTCCATAATAGCCTACCACTTAAAACTCACATCCAAATACATTGCTGCTTCATTCTAAGTAGTATGCTTGTGTTGGATATTGGAACAGAGCTGCTTCTCTCTCTCTGTGTGTGGAGGGTCTAGTGATCCTCGAAGCCGGGCATGGGGAAGGGCCGTGCGAAGGCCTCCACTCGTTTCCTCAGCTCTGCCATGCGGGCCACTGTCTCTGGATCCTCCAACAAGAAGTTCTTAAAGTCTGCAAGTTTCCCTGGAGAGAAGACAGTAGATGTTTTCAGCTTTTGTGTCACTTCCTGTATTTTAACGCCAATGGCTTACATTTTCTTGACTGAGTCACTCTTTGGGTTAGCTAATGAATTTAACTGGCACTTCTTCCAGATCACTACAGGAGATGGAGGAACTGTGATAAGAAAAAACCCTGACTTTAGATTTAAAACAAAGTTTCCGGCATCATGGACACCATCAGAATGTACAAACACACAGACTTAGGCCCGTCCCAAATGGCACCAGGGCGAATAGGGCTCTGGTCAAAAGTAGTGTGCAATGAAGGTAATGGGTTGGCATTTGGGATGCAGAAAAGGCTTGACTGATTAGGTTAACTGATTAAGTACACACAGCTGGTAAAAGAGATTAACTCACCAGTCTTCTTCTTGACGTCCAGGGCGATCTTGAAGCCTTCATCCATAAACTCCACCACCTTGACAAAGTCTGTCTCCTTGAACTGTCTGGAGGTCAGCGCCGGGGCACCTGGGAGTTAGGAATAGGAGGAGCATGTCAGTGATAACCAGGGACACAGAAAGCTCAGGTGTTATATGCATGGTAATTCAGGGTTAACGTTTACTCCGGATAGATTTGATTATATTCATAAAATGTGGCGTTCCACAGAGATTGATTCTTGGACCGCTTTTATTTTTACGTCCTGACAAACATTAAAGCAGCATTTGGTTCTTTTAGTAGTGCTAAATAAATAAAATAAACTAATAGTTCAAAACACTGAGCATGTGTTGCCATTATATTCTGAATAATAAAACAGGGTTCCAGCCTGAGGTGTTCTATATGTGGTAAAACAGGGTTCCAGCCTGAGGTCTGAGGTGTTCTATATGTGGTAAAACAGGGTTCCAGCCTGAGGTGTTCTATATGTGATAAAACAGGGTTCCAGCCTGAGGTGTTCTATATGTGGTAAAACAGGGTTCCAGCCTGAGGTGTTCTATATGTGGTAAAACAGGGTTCCAGCCTGAGGTGTTCTATATGTGATAAAACAGGGTTCCAGCCTGAGGTGTTCTATATGTGGTAAAACAGGGTTCCAGCCTGAGGTGTTCTATATGTGGTAAAACAGGGTTCCAGCCTGAGGTGTTCTATATGTGATAAAACAGGGTTCCAGCCTGAGGTGTTCTATATGTGGTAAAACAGGGTTCCAGCCTGAGGTGTTCTATATGTGGTAAAACAGGGTTCCAGCCTGAGGTCTGAGGTGTTCTATATGTGGTAAAACAGGGTTCCAGCCTGAGGTGTTCTATATGTGATAAAACAGGGTTCCAGCCTGAGGTGTTCTATATGTGGTAAAACAGGGTTCCAGCCTGAGGTGTTCTATATGTGGTAAAACAGGGTTCCAGCCTGAGGTGTTCTATATGTGGTAAAACAGGGTTCCAGCCTGAGGTGTTCTATATGTGGTAAAACAGGGTTCCAGCCTGAGGTGTTCTATATGTGGTAAAACAGGGTTCCAGCCTGAGGTGTTCTATATGTGGTAAAACAGGGTTCCAGCCTGAGGTGTTCTATATGTGGTAAAACAGGGTTCCAGCCTGAGGTCTGAGGTGTTCTATATGTGGTAAAACAGGGTTCCAGCCTGAGGTGTTCTATATGTGATAAAACAGGGTTCCAGCCTGAGGTGTTCTATATGTGGTAAAACAGGGTTCCAGCCTGAGGTGTTCTATATGTGGTAAAACAGGGTTCCAGCCTGAGGTGTTCTATATGTGGTAAAACAGGGTTCCAGCCTGAGGTGTTCTATATGTGGTAAAACAGGGTTCCAGCCTGAGGTCTGAGGTGTTCTATATGTGATAAAACAGGGTTCCAGCCTGAGGTGTTCTATATGTGGTAAAACAGGGTTCCAGCCTGAGGTCTGAGGTGTTCTATATGTGGTAAAACAGGGTTCCAGCCTGAGGTGTTCTATATGTGGTAAAACAGGGTTCCAGCCTGAGGTGTTCTATATGTGGTAAAACAGGGTTCCAGCCTGAGGTGTTCTATATGTGGTAAAACAGGGTTCCAGCCTGAGGTCTGAGGTGTTCTATATGTGGTAAAACAGGGTTCCAGCCTGAGGTGTTCTATATGTGGTAAAACAGGGTTCCAGCCTGAGGTCTGAGGTGTTCTATATGTGGTAAAACAGGGTTCCAGCCTGAGGTGTTCTATATGTGGTAAAACAGGGTTCCAGCCTGAGGTGTTCTATATGTGGTAAAACAGGGTTCCAGCCTGAGGTGTTCTATATGTGGTAAAACAGGGTTCCAGCCTGAGGTCTGAGGTGTTCTATATGTGGTAAAACAGGGTTCCAGCCTGAGGTGTTCTATATGTGGTAAAACAGGGTTCCAGCCTGAGGTGTTCTATATGTGGTAAAACAGGGTTCCAGCCTGAGGTGTTCTATATGTGGTAAAACAGGGTTCCAGCCTGAGGTGTTCTATATGTGGTAAAACAGGGTTCCAGCCTGAGGTGTTCTATATGTGGTAAAACAGGGTTCCAGCCTGAGGTGTTCTATATGTGGTAAAACAGGGTTCCAGCCTGAGGTGTTCTATATGTGGTAAAACAGGGTTCCAGCCTGAGGTGTTCTATATGTGGTAAAACAGGGTTCCAGCCTGAGGTGTTCTATATGTGGTAAAACAGGGTTCCAGCCTGAGGTCTGAGGTGTTCTATATGTGGTAAAACAGGGTTCCAGCCTGAGGTGTTCTATATGTGGTAAAACAGGGTTCCAGCCTGAGGTGTTCTATATGTGGTAAAACAGGGTTCCAGCCTGAGGTCTGAGGTGTTCTATATGTGGTAAAACAGGGTTCCAGCCTGAGGTGTTCTATATGTGGTAAAACAGGGTTCCAGCCTGAGGTGTTCTATATGTGGTAAAACAGGGTTCCAGCCTGAGGTGTTCTATATGTGGTAGAACAGGGTTCCAGCCTGAGGTGTTCTATATGTGGTAAAACAGGGTTCCAGCCTGAGGTCTGAGGTGTTCTATATGTGGTAAAACAGGGTTCCAGCCTGAGGTGTTCTATATGTGGTAAAACAGGGTTCCAGCCTGAGGTGTTCTATATGTGGTAAAACAGGGTTCCAGCCTGAGGTCTGAGGTGTTCTATATGTGGTAAAACAGGGTTCCAGCCTGAGGTGTTCTATATGTGGTAAAACAGGGTTCCAGCCTGAGGTGTTCTATATGTGGTAAAACAGGGTTCCAGCCTGAGGTGTTCTATATGTGGTAAAACAGGGTTCCAGCCTGAGGTCTGAGGTGTTCTATATGTGGTAAAACAGGGTTCCAGCCTGAGGTGTTCTATATGTGGTAAAACAGGGTTCCAGCCTGAGGTGTTCTATATGTGGTAAAACAGGGTTCCAGCCTGAGGTCTGAGGTGTTCTATATGTGGTAAAACAGGGTTCCAGCCTGAGGTGTTCTATATGTGGTAAAACAGGGTTCCAGCCTGAGGTGTTCTATATGTGGTAAAACAGGGTTCCAGCCTGAGGTCTGAGGTGTTCTATATGTGGTAAAACAGGGTTCCTGCCTGAGGTGTTCTATATGTGGTAAAACAGGGTTCCAGCCTGAGGTGTTCTATATGTGGTAAAACAGGGTTCCAGCCTGAGGTGTTCTATATGTGGTAAAACAGGGTTCCAGCCTGAGGTGTTCTATATGTGGTAAAACAGGGTTCCAGCCTGAGGTGTTCTATATGTGGTAAAACAGGGTTCCAGCCTGTACATCACACACACACACTCAGGTGTTATATTCTGGGCCAAGTGCTCCAGACAGTGAGTGACCCACCTAGCCTGAGGCCCCCAGGCGCCAGAGCACTCTTGTCCCCAGGGCAGGTGTTCTTGTTGGCTGTGATGGACACCAGCTCTAAAACCCTCTCTGCTCTGGCTCCGTCGATGCCCTTAGGCCTCAGGTCCACCAGCACCAAGTGGTTCTCCGTCCCCCCTGAGGGGGAAACATTCGTTTACTGAGCATACCATTTCTTTGTTTACGTGAGCGCTTTCCACATTTTTGATGAGATACCTCCTGAGCGAAAAAAAACAGTCACCAGGTAATTGGTTAGAAAGCGCAAAGTAAAGTGATGGTGTGCGGTGGATTAGTACCTGACACCAGGGTGTATCCTTTGCCCAGTAGGGCTTCAGCCATGGCCTTGGAGTTCCGCATCACCTGGCCGATGTATTCTCTGAACATCGGCGTCTGTGCCTAAAGAAACACAGAGGGAAAAGTGTGAGTGTCAGTGCACACTTTGGGAGAAGAGTGAAGAATTGGGGGGTGCAAATCAAATCAAAAATGTATTTGTCACATGCGCCGAATACAACAGGTGAAATGCTGACTTACAAGCCCTTAACCAACAATGCAGTTTTAAGAAAAATAAGTGTTAAATAAAAAATAGATAAGTAAAACATTTAAATAATTTTTTTTAAAGAGCAGCAGTAAAATAACAGTAGGGAGGCTATATACAGGGGGTACCGGAACAGAGTCAGTGTGCGGGGGCACAGGTTAGTCATAAGGAGGCTATATACAGGGGGTACCGGTACAGAGTCAGTGTGCGGGGGCACAGGTTAGTCCAGGTAATATGTACATGTAGGTAGAGATACAGCCACAGAGACGGGGTGTGGAGTTATGGATTTATGGTGAGAGAGAGAGAGAGAGAGAAGGTACCTGTTTGAGTGCGACGGCCACCCCAGCGATGGCGTGGTTGTGGGGTCCCCCCTGCAGAGAGGGGAACACAGCGAAGTTGATCCTGTCCTCAAGGTCATAATGGATCTCCTTCCCCTTCTTGTCCACAGAACGCACGCCCTTACGGTAGAAGATCAGACCAGCCCTGGAGGAGAGAGAGAGAGAGAGATATTCGGACAGGTCTGTCTGGAGTTTAAGCTAAGACATTTGCAACTCAACAACACCTTCATGGACAAACAGACCTAATAAAAAAAAAGTGCACACTGCAGGAGAAGTGGCCCCGTGTAGCTCAGTTGGTAGAGCATGGCGTTTGCAACGCCAGGGTTGTGGGTTCGATTCCCACGGGGGGCCAGTATGAAATAAAATGTATACACTAACTAACTGGAAGTGGCTCTGGATGAGAGCGTCTGCTAAATGACTAAACTGTAAACTGTAAGTTGAATAGAACCCCTTTCCTTTTGTCCACAAATATGTTCAATCTCTACTTTCCAGATTTTGCTTTAATTTAATTCAATTCATTAGGTAAACTACAATGATCATCTACACGTGCAATAATGTTCAGATTAGCTTCTACATTTTTTTCCTTTCTGCTAATCCAATCTCTTATCCAGAGCGACTTACAGTTAGTGAGTGCATACATTTTTCATACTGGCCCACCGTGGGAAACGAACCCACAACCCTGGCGTTGCAAGCGCCATGCTCTACCAACTGAGCTACAGGGGACTAATCTCTCCCCAACAAGCACGTACCTGGCTCCTCGGAGGGACTTGTGTGTTGTGGAGGTGACCATGTCAGCGTACTTGAACGGAGAGGGGACAGCCTTCGCAGCCACCAGGCCACTGATGTGGGCCATGTCAGCCAGCAGGTAGGCCTTCACCTCCGTACACAACTGAATAAACAGGGGGAAAAGAGACAAACATGCAGAAAGTGGTAAATAGGTTTACAGATCAGGAGCCATTTTATAATTCATCACTAAGGACTGCCACAGACTAGCGTCCTTTCCAGCGAGAGTACTTGAACATCAAGCTGCCTCACACTACAGAAACAGGAGATAGGCCATGTCCTTGCGTTCTAAATAGTAGGCTTTTGGGGTATGTGAAAATAGAACGTTTAATAGTATGTGAAATTCTGAAAATTGAGAATGCCTTAAAATGCCAGGAAGTCACTCATTTTGGCTTTTCATCTAGTAGAATTCACCGCGCACTATTGAGGAAGAGAATCGTCTTTTCACACTCACATGACAACAGCTGATAAACCAGAATAGGGGTCACCAAAATGAACGGGAACACGCACGATTGTGCATTATAGTACGCCATCTCAGTATGGATGAGTAGTATGTTGATATTCGTTGCTTACTGCATTTTTTTTTTACTAAACAGTGCGTTCTAAACAGTATGTACTACCATTAGTACACAGTATGTAGTTTTAGTAAGTAGGAGGCGAGACAGATTTCGGACACAGGCTCCTGCCCCTATGGGCCGTTCTGTCTCCTGCCCCTATGGGCCGTTCTGTCTCCTGCCCCTATGGGCCGTTCTGTCTCCTGCCCCTATGGGCCGTTCTGTCTCCTGCCCCTATGGGCCGTTCTGTCTCCTGCCCCTATGGGCCGTTCTGTCTCGAACAAGGCTTAGTTGCACTAAGGATTGGGGCTTTTTATTCCCAGCACCACAACGAAAGAAAATACTGTTTATATTACTGAAAACATAACACGCATTGAAACAAGGATACAATTAATTTGAGTTTTGATAAGGCTGTACACTTTTCATGACAAAAGAGTGGCTATCCTGTACGGGCTTTCTAAACCAGAAAAGATACAGAATGCCATCTTTAATGGTGCGTTGCCGCTCCCTGTCAACTCTTTCTGATAAAGCACCAAAACAGTCAGATAACGTGTAAATGGTTCCTTGGCAAAGGATCACAGTCATAAAGCAGCTATATAGAGATCTCATGTAATATGCAGAATCCTAATTCTCTCCCCTTGATTACATCAGATATAAAAATCAGGTCAGCGGTAGCCATCTTGGGAGTGTTAGGTTGCGTACCAAATGGCACCCCATTCCCTTTATAGTGCACTACTTTTGACCAGAGCCCTATGTGCCTTGGTCAAAAGTAGTGCACTATATAGGGCATATGGTGCAATTTGGGTAACGCCTTATAAAGCAGAATGTAGCTACTGTACTATAGGCCTAAAGAAAAATAGAAGTGCCTTCAGACTCACAAAGGAGATACTGCAGGGGGAAGAGAAGGACAAGAAGAAGGTGAAGAGAGAGGGGTAGGGAGGTAGGTAGTCAGAGATGGAGGGAGAAAGTGTCTGTACCTTCTTGATGCGAGCGTAGTCAATGAGGCGAGCGTAGGCGCTGGTGCCTGCAATGATCAACTTGGGCCGGAAGAGACGGGCAGTCATCTCCAGCTGGTCATAGTCAATGAGTCCTGTGGCAGGCTGGAGAGAGAGAGGGAGAGAGGGAGGGAGAGAGGGAGAGAGGGAGGGAGAGAGAAAGGTAGAGACATACACCTGTTAAGAGGAAACTGAAGCGTCACAGCAGCGACAGTGGGAGAATTATGAATAAAAGACAGAAAGCCCAAGATGGATGTTTCTCCATATGGGTCCCATTCAATCATTTATTTATTTACATTCATTCAGCCCCACACAGGAAAGAGAGAAACCTGCTTTATTTAGACAGAGGAACTCTCTCCCATCTCCAGATCCACCGTCACTCCATCAAGGTGATCAGACAGACAGAGACAGCCCACCCTCCCCAGACGGAAGACAGAGTGGTCCCTGGTCTGGATAGACCCCCGCTGGCCGCCATGTTGATCTCCTATTATCTCTCCTGTAGTGGGGGCTTGCCCCGTCATCCATCACAGAGGACACACACCACTAGGCTTGGGCAGTATATACCGTATACCATGGTATTTGGAAATAGCCTTGGGATGGTTTTTCCAATACAGTCAAAACCGTTGAAACTATGTATTTTAATTATTTTAATACATTTTAATATTTGTAGATACTTAAGTAAATGCCTGCAGTCAACTTGTGCAATGCTTTAGGAGATAAAGAAGACTGCCTTCTATATTTCACCTGTCACATTATTATGAAGCTTAGGGTTTGTTTACAAGCACACCATGACGAGAGACCGGAGCCTTGTGAGTCACTCACTGTTGGGCAGCATGCGCCAGGTGATCTAGCTACAGTATTTTGTATTTATTAGGGATCCCCATTAGCTGCACTTACATTACATTTAAAACAAAAGATAAAACAGCACATCATTTCACATTATTACACAACTACAATACAACATGTTTAATACCACCATACAACAATATCACAATGTTTGCGTATGCATGTGTCTGTACCTGTGTGTGTGTGTGTGTGTGTGTCTCTTCACAGTCGCCGTTGTTCCATAAGGTGTATTTGTGCCTGTTTAATTTTTTTTCAATCTGATTCTACTGCTTGCATCAGTTACCTGATGTAGTATAGAGTTCCATGTAGTCCATGGCTCTATGTAGTACTGTGCGCCTCCCATAGTCTGTTCTGGACTTGGGGACTGTGAAGAGACCTCTGGTGGCATGTCTTGTGGGGTAGGCATGGGTGTCCGAGCTCTGCGCTAGTATTTTAAAAACAGACAGCTCGGTACATTCAGCTTGTCAACACTGCTTACAAAAACAAGTAGTGATGAAGTCAATCTCTCTTTCACTTTAAGCCATGAGAGATTGACATGCATGTCATTAATGTTAGCTCTCCGTGTACTTTTAAGGGCCAGCCGTGCTCCCTGTTCTGAACCGACTGCAATTTCCCCAAGTCCCTCTTTGTGGCACCTGACCACACTACTGACCTGCCTTGTTGATAGTGTTGTTAAGAAGGCAGAGTAGCGCTTTGTTATGGACAGACTTCTCCCCATCTTAGCTACTGTTGTATCAATGTTTTGACGATGACAGTTTACAATCCAGGGTTACTCCAAGCAGTTTAGTCACCTCAACTTGCTCAATTTCCACTTTATTCATTACGAGATGTAGTTGAGGTTTAGGGTTTAGTGAATGATTTGTCCCAAATACAATGCTTTTAGTTTTGGAAATAATTAGGACTAACTTATTCCTTGCTATCCATTCTGAAACTAACTACAGCTCAAGTGTTGCAGTTATTTCAAACGTTTTGAGAATTACACAAATATAAATTTGCCATGAAAATGAACTTAATCCCCAAAAAACATTTCCACTGCATTTCAGCCCTGCCACAAAAGGACCAGCTCCCATCATGTCAGTGATTCTCTCGTTAACACAGGTGAGAGTGTTGACGAGGACAAGGCTGGAGATCACTCTGTCATGCTGATTGAGTTAGAATAACAGACTGGAAGCTTTAAAAGGAGGGTGGTGCTTGAAATCATTGTTCTTCCTCTGTTAACCATGGTTACGTGCAAGGAAACACGTGCCGTCATCATTGCTTTGCACAAAAAGGACTTCACAGGCAAGGATATTGCTGCTAGTAAGATTGCACCTAAATCAACCATTTATCGGATCATCAAGAACTTCAAGGAGAGAGGTTCAATTGTTGTGAAGAAGGCTTCAGGGCGCCCAAGAAAGTCCAGCAAGCGCCAGGACCGTCTCCTAAAGTTGATTCAGCTCCGAGATCGGGGCACCACCAGTGCAGAGCTTGCTCAGGAATGGCAGCAGGCAGGTGTGAGTGCATCTGCACGCACAGTGAGGCGAAGACTTTTGGAGGATGGCCTGGTGTCAAGAAGGGCAGCAAATAAGCCACTTCTCTCCAGGAAAAACATCAGGGACAGACTGATATTCTGCAAAAGGTACAGGGATTGGACTGCTGAGGATTAGGGTAAAGTCATTTTCTCTGATGAATCCCCTTTCCGATGGTTTGGGGCATCCGGAAAACTTCTTGTCCGGAGAAGACAAGGTGAGCGCTACCATCAGTCCTTTGTCATGCCAACAGTAAAGCATCCTGAGACCATTCATGTGTGGGGTTGCTTCTCAGCCAAGGGAGTGGGCTCACTCACATTTTTGCCTAAGAACACAGCCATGAATAAAGAATGGTACCAACACATCCTCCGAGAGCAACTTCTCCCAACCATCCAAGAACAGTTTGGTGACGAACAATGCCTTTTCTAGCATGATGGAGCACCTTGCCATAAGGCAAAAGTGATATCAGTCTTCGATTTCCACGGCGAGTGACTTATCTCCATGGCTGGTTGGTTGGGTCGAGAACAGCTCCGTTCTCCAGGGAAGGGGGACACCCCTTCGGGGATGGATCCCTGCTTTAGCACCGGCCAGTCGGCTGTGGAGAGCCGACACGGCGGCGACACTTCCACCAGACCAGAGCGGCGTCCGGCTACTGGGGTGGAAGAAAAATGAAAAGTAGGCGGGCGTGGATTCCCCAGTAGCTTGTGTAGGTTTGCTACTTGCTTGCTAAGAGTAGCCACTTTGCCCCGTAGTCCTCTGCAAGCAAGCAGTTGCTATATTGAAAGTCAGCGCGGTCCACAATGTCCCGGAACAAAGCAAAATAAACACAGCTCCTGCAGTGCTGGAAATGTTCAATAGCTAGCTAGGCTAGCTGGGCTTCCGTGTCTCTCCCCCTATGCGGAATCTGGCAGGATCAGACAGGACAGACGGCAGCGCTCACAGCAACTAAGCCCAAAAGAGCCGCAGTAATAAAATAAAAGTATATAGCTTAGTGGGTAAGAGCGTTGTGCCAGTAACCGAAAGGTCGCTGGTTCTAATCCCTGAGCCGACTAGGTGAAAAATCTGTCGATGTGCCCTTGAGCAAGGCACTTAACCCTAATTGCTCATGTAAGTGGCTCTGGATAAGAGCGTCTGCTAAATGACCTATTTATTTATTTATTTATTTATTTATATAAAAACACTGTCAGCTTTACAAAAACAATAAACCTTGTTCAGCTTTCAGCGTTCAACAACATACGTCACGCTCAGTATGGAATTCACAACTAAATGTTTTCCAGCTAGCTGTCTTATAACTATTAACTGTCTAAAATGTGTTAAATGCTCTGCAGTTGTGCATTTGGTTTGCTAATTTAGTAGCTAGTTAGCTATCTTGCTACGTGGTTAGCTTCTTCCAAAATCAAGCATTCGCTTGGTAACAGCAGAGAATCTCCTTCTGGACCAAGAGCCTTGCTGGCTAATATTTTTTTTTGCGCATGCAGAAAACTCTGAGTAGCACTTTGAGTCACTTGTATAGTTTAGGTCTAATACTGTACAAAATGTTCACAATGCACTCATTAGCATTTCGTTAGCATTCTCTATAGGATTTTACATGTAGTTGTTAGCATTGCTAAAGTTCAGATTACAGAGTATCAGTGGGGTTTGTGGTTCTCTGTAGCTCAGCTGGTAGAGCACGGCGCTTGTAACGCCAAGGTAGTGGGTTTGATCCCCGGGACCACCCATACACAAAAAAAAAATGTATGCACGCATGACTGTAAGTCGCTTTGGATAAAAGCGTCTGCTAAATGGCATATTATTATTATTATTATATTGTTTGAAAACAGTGCCCCTTGTGTTCAGTGCCGGTATTACCGAATATCCAGGTATGGCAGAAGTTCGGTATGAAGGTGTGACAATCTGGATACTGCCCAAGCCTACACACCATAACATTGATCACATTACCTCAACACACACAGATAAGCACACACACCCAAGCATTGCACACACGCGCACTCACAGTCAATTCAGGAAGTAAACTAAAATTACAATTCAATAATCGAAAAAAGGCAATATATTTTCAATGACTTTTTAATAAACTGAAAAGTAAAATATTTATTGTAACTTTTCTATTGTATTCTATTGTTATATTTGAGTGTTTCAGTGAAAGGTAAGTGAGGGAGGCCCCGCTCTCTCGCTTCCCCAGATGTTTAGTTAATTTTATTCCGATCTCTTTTGCATTATTGTAGCCTTTTCTGTAGCTTGTCAACTATGTGTCTGTCTATCCCTGTTCTCTCCTCTCTGCACAGGCCATACAAACGCTTCACACCGCGTGGTTGCTGCCACTCTAATCTGGTGGTCCCTGCGCGCACGACCCACGTGGAGTTCCAGGTCTCCGGCAGCCTCTGGAAATCTGCCGTTCTGCGGCCAACAAGGCAGAGTTCATCTCAGCCTATGCTACCCTCCAGTCCCTCGACTTCTTGGCGCTGACGGAAACATGGATTAGATCAGAAAACACTGCTACCCCTACTGCTCTTTCCTCGTCTGATCATGTGTTCTCGCATACCCCGAGAGCATCTGGTCAGCGCGGCGGTGGCACAGGAATCCTCATCTCTCCAAAGTGGACATTCTCTCTTTTTCCCCTGACCCATCTGTCTATCTCCTCATTTGAATTCCATGCTGTCAGTCACTAGCCCATTCAAGCTTAACATCCTTGTAATTTATCGCCCTCCAGGTTCCCTTGGAGAGTTCATCAATGAGCTTGACGCCTTGATATGTTCCTTTCCTGAGGATGGCTCCCCCCTCACAGTTCTGACTTTAACCTCCCTACGTCTGCCTTTGACCAATTTCTCTCTTTCTCCTTCTTTCTACTCCTTTCCTCTTTTGACCTCACCCTCTCACCGTCCCCCCCTACTCACAAGGCAGGCAATACGCTTGACTTCATCTTTACCAGATGCTGTTGTTCTACTAATCTCACTGCAACTCCCCTCCAAGTCTCCGACCACTACTTTGTATCCTTTTCTCTCCTCCAACACTACTCACTCTGCCCCTACTCAGATGGTAACGTGCAGTCGCAACCTTCGCTCTCTCTCTCCCGCTACTCTCTCCTCTTCCATCCTATCATCTCTTCCCTCTGCTAAATCCTTCTCCCTCCGATCTCCTGAATCTGCCTCCTCAACCCTCCTCTCCTCCCTTTCTGCATTCTTTGACTCTCCATGTCCCCTATCCTCCCGGCCGGCTCGGTCCTCCCCTCCTGCTCCGTGGCTTGACGACTCATTGCGAGCTCACAGAACAGGGCTCCGGGCAGCCGAGCGGAAATGGAGGAAAACTGGACTCCCTGCGGACCTGGCATCTTTTCACTCCCTCCTCTCTACATTTTCTTCCTCTATTTCTGCCGCTAAAGCCACTTTCTACCACACTAAATTTCAAGCCTCTGCCTCTAACCCTAGGAATCTCTTTGCCACCTTCTCCTCCCTCCTGAATCCTCCTCCTCCTCCCCCTCTGTGGATGACTTCGTCAACCATTTTGAAAAGAAGGTTGACGACATCCAATCCTCATTCATTAAGTCAAATGACACCGCTGGTCCTGCTCACACTGCCCTACCCTATGCTTTGACTTCTTTCTCCCCTCTCTCTCCAGATGAAATCTTGCAACTTGTGACGGCCGGCCGCCCAACAACCTGCCCGCTTGACCCTATCCCCTCCTCTCTTCTCCAGACCATTTCCGGAGACCTTCTCCCTTACCTCACCTCGCTCATCAACTCATTCTTGACCGCTGGCTATGTCCCTTCCGTCTTCAAGACAGCGAGAGTTGCACCCCTCCTCAAAAAACCTACACTCGATCCCTCCGATGTCAACAACTACAGACCAGTATCCCTTCTTTCTTTTCTCTCCAAAACTCTTGAGCGTGCCGTGTCTAGCCAACTCTCCTGCTATCTCTCGCAGAATGACCTTCTTGATCCAAACCAGTCAGGTTTCAAGACTGGTCATTCAACTGAGACTCTCTTCTCTGTGTCACGGAGGCTCTCCGCACTGCTAAAGCTAACTCTCTCTCCTCTGCTCTTGTCCTTCTAGACCTGTCTGCTGCCTTTGATACTGTGAACCATCAGATCCTGCTCTCCACCCTCTCCGAGTTGGGAATCTCCGGCCCTGCTCACTCTTGGATTGCGTCCTACCTGACAGGTTGCTCCTACCAGGTTGCGTGGCGAGAATCTGTCTCATCACCATGTGCTCTCACCACTGGTGTCCTTGAGGACTCAGTTCTAGGCCCTCTCCTATTCTCTCTATACACCAAGTCACTTGGCTCTGTCATATCCTCACATCGTCTCTCCTATCATTGCTACGCAGACGACACACAATTAATTATTCTGATAACCAGTTGGCGAATCGCATCTCTGGCGGACATATCAGTGTGGATGTCGGATCACCACCTCAAGCTGAACCTCGGCAAGACGGAGCTGCTCTTCCTCCCGGGGAAGGACTGTCTCGCCATCACGGTTGACAACTCCATTGTGTCCTCCTCCCAGAGTGCAAGGAACCTTGGCGTGACCCTGGACAACACCCTGTCGTTCTCCGCTAACATCAAAGCGGTGACCCGATCCTGCAGGTTCATGCTCTACAACATTCGCAGAGTACGACCCTACCTTACACAGAAAGCGGCACAGGTCCTAATCCAGGCACTTGTCATCTCCCATCTGGATTACTGCAACTCGCTGTTGGCTGGGCTCCCTGCCTGTGCCATTAAACCCCTACAACTCATCCAGAACGCTGCAGCCATCTGGTGTTCAACCTTCCCAAGTTCTCTCATGTCACCCCACTCCTCCGCACACTCCACTGGCTTCCAGTTGAAGCTCGCATCTGTTACAAGACCATGGTGCTTGCCTACGGAGCTGTGAGGGGAACGTCACTTCCTTCCCTTCAGGCTCTGATCAGACCCTACACCCAAACGAGGGCACTACGTTCATCCACCTCTGGCCTGCTAGCCCCCCTACCTCTACGGAAGCACAGTTCCCGCTCAGCCCAGTCAAAGCTATTCGCTGCTCTGGCACCCCAATGGTGGAACAAGCTCCCCCACGACGCCAGGACAGCGGAGTCACTGACCACCTTCCGGAGACACTTGAAGCCCTACCTCTTTAAGGAATACCTGGAATAGTATAACAGTAATCCTTCTACACCCCCCCACCCAGTGGTGGTTGTCCCATTGGCTATCCTAAGTTGAATGACCCAATTTGTAAGTCGCTCTGGATAAGAGCATCTGCTAAATGACTTAAATGTAAATGTAAATGTATTCGAATCCATTTTCTTTCATTGCATTAGTGATGAGTAGCGTTTATAGTAGCTACTGTCACTACAGATGAGGAGAGGTAAGGGGAAGAATGTTCCCCACTAGCAGACAAGTGAGGGTGGCATGGTGTCTAGATCATAGGGTGTGGACACTGGACAGGGTTACTATATGGCTCCGAACTGGTCTTTCCTTGATTGCTCTTTCTCAAAACGTATTGGTGGAGGAGAAGATCAAAAGGTCCCTCCCCTCAGACCTTCTCCTCCAATGGGTTTTGAGGAGACAAGGAGAGAGGGACCTGGAAGGAGTGGAGTGTGGCTCTACTTACATTGAGCTTGTAGGGCATGGATTCAAAATAGATGGAGGTAGCAGAGATCCTCTTGGTGTCAGACATATAACCATGGGTCAGACTGCAGAAGGACAACAACAACAACAACAGCATGTTAGGCAACATGACAATATTTATGTTATTCAATATACATTTACATTACCCTTTGGTCATTTAGCAGACGCTCTTATCTACAGTGATTTACAGTCAGCCTGCTTGGTAAGATAACCGTATATAAGTTACTTACAATAAACATAATCTAATTAATATTTTTCCTCAATATAAGTTCGAATTAACAAGACAACACCTTGCAAAAATATGGTGCACACTATGACAGTAAAAGGTGAGTGAGTGAGGGACTGGTAGTCCGTGACTTGGTGAGGGAGAGAAATCAAGATAGAGATTGAGACAGAGAAAGTGAGAGAAACAGAGAGAGACAAGGGGACAGTGAGAGAGACAGTGAGAGAGACAGTGAGAGAGACAGTGAGAGATAACGAGAGATGAATAGACAGAAAGAGAGAGGAAGACAGCTACATACTGTCCACCGTCAGGCAGGTCTAGGCCCATGATGCGGTCATGAGGGTTGAGGACGGCGGTGTAGGCAGCAAAGTTTGCGGGAGAGCCAGAGTAGGGCTGGACGTTCACCCCCCACAGGGCAGGGTCCAGGTCAAAGGCCTCCAAGGCTCTCTTCTGGCACAACAACTCTATCTGGTCCACCACCTCAGCTCCACCATAATACCTAGAGGAGAGGAGAGGGTTAACACTATCTACTAAACCCCCCTCAGCTCCACCATAATACCTGGAGGAGAGGAGAGGGTTAACACCATCTACTAACCCCCCTCAGCTCCACCATAGTACCTAGAGGAAAGGGTTAACACCATCTACTAACCCCCCTCAGCTCCACCATAGTACCTAGAGGAGAGGGTTAACACCATCTACTAACCCCCCTCAGCTACACCATAGTACCTAGGAGAGGGTTAACACCATCTACTAACCCCCCTCAGCTCCACCATAGTACCTAGAGGAGAGGGTTAACACCATCTACTAAACCCCCTCAGCTCCACCATAATACATAGAGGAGAGGAGAGGGTTAACACCATCTACTAACCCCCCTCAGCTCCACCATAGTACCTAGAGGAGAGGGTTAACACCATCTACTAAACTCCCTCAGCTCCACCATAATACATAGAGGAGAGGAGAGGGTTAACACTATCTACTAACCCCCCTCAGCTCCACCATAGTACCTAGAGGAGAGGAGAGGGTTAACACCATCTACTAAACTCCCTCAGCTCCACCAAAATACCTGTATTAAAAATAAAAAAACAGAAATACCTTATTTACATAAGTATTCAGACCCTTTGCTATGTGACTCGAAATTGAGCTCAGGTGCATCCTGTTTCCATTGGTAAATGACGTTGATTGGACAAGATTTGGAAAGGCACATACCTGTCTTTATAAGGTCCCACAGTTCACAGTGCATGTCAGAGCAAAAACCAAGAAATTAGGTCGAAGGAATTGTCCGTAGAGCTCCGAGACAGGATTGTGTCGAGGCACAGACCTGGGGAAGGGTACCAAAAAATGTCTGCAGCATTGAAGGTCCCCAAGAACACAGTGCCCTCCATCATTCTTAAATGGAAGATGTTTGGAACCACCAAGACTCTTCCTAGAGTTGGCCGCCCAGCCAAACTGAGCAATCGGGGGAGACGGACCTTTGTTAGGGAGGTGACCAAGAACCCGATGGTCACTCTGACAGAGCTCCAGAGTTCCTCTGTGGAGATGGAAGAAACTTCCAGAAGGACAACCATCTCTGCAGCACTCCACCAACCAGGCCTTTATGGTAGAGTGGCCAGACGGAAGCCACTCCTCAGTAAAAGGCACATGACAGCCTGTTTGGAGTTTGCCAAAAGGCACCTAAAGGACTCTCAGACCATGAGAAACAAGATCCTCTGGTCTGATGAAACCAAGATTGAACTCTTTGGCCTGAATGCCAAGCGTCACGTCTGGAGGAAACCTGGCACCATCCCTACGGTGAAGCATGGTGGTGGCAGAATCATGCTGTGAGGATGTTTTTCAGCGGCAGGGACTGTGAGACTAGTCAGGATCGAGGGAAAGATGAATGGAGCAAAGTACAGAGAGATCCTTGATGAAAACCTGCTCCAGAGTGCTCAGGACCTCAGACTGGGGTGAAGGTTCCCCTTCCAATAGGACAACGACCGTAAGCACACAGCCAAGACAATGCAGGAGTGGTTTCGGGACAATTCTCTGAATGTCCTTGAGTGGCCCAGCCAGAGCCCGGACTTGAACCCTATCGAACATCTCTGGAGAGACCTGAAAATACCTGTGCAGCGACGCTCCCCATCCAACCTGACAGAGCTTGAGAGAATCTGCAGAGAAGAATGGGAGAAACTACCCAAATACAAGTGTGCCAAGCTTGTAGCGTCATACCCAAGAAGACTCCAGGCTGTAAACGCTGCCAAAGGTTCTTCAACAAAGTACTGAGTCAAGGGTCTGAATACTTACACTACCTGTCAAAAAGTGTATTACACATTCAAGGGTTTTTCTTTATTTTACTATTTTCTACATTGTAGAATAACACATATGGAATCATGTAGTAACCAAAAAAGCATTAAACATATCAAAATATATGTTATATTTGAGATGCTTCAAACAGCCACCCTTTGCCTTGATGACAGCTTTGCACACTCTTGGCATTCTCTCAACCAGCTTCACCTGGAATGCTTTTTCAACAGTCTTGAAGGAGTTCCCACATATGCTGAGCACTAGTTGGCTGCTTTTCCTTCACTCTGCCGTCCAACTCATCCCAAACCATCTCAATTGGGTTGAGGTCGAGGGATTGTGGAGGCCAGGTCATCTGATGCAGCACTCCATCACTCCCCTTCTTGGTAAAATAGCCCTTACACAGCCTGGAGGTGTGTTGGGTCATTGTCCTGTTGAAAAACAAATGATAGTCCAACTAAGCCCAAACCAGATGGGATTGCGTATCGCTGCAGAATGCTGTGGTAGCCATGCTGGTTAAGTGTGCCTTGAATTCTAAATAAAATCAGACAGTGTCACCTGCAAAGCACCCCCAGACCATAACACCTCCATGCTTTACGGTGTGAAATACACATGCAGGGATCATACGTTCACCCACACCGTGTCTCACAAAGACACGGCGGTTGGAATGAAAAATCTCCAATTTGGACTCCAGACTAAAGGACACATTTCCACCGGTCTAATGTCCATTGCTCATGTTTCTTGGCCCAAGCAAGTCTCTTCTAATTATTGGTGTCCTTTAGTAGTGGTTTCTTTGCAACAATTTGACCATGAAGGCCTGATTCACACAGTCTCCTCTGAACAGTTGATGTTGCGATGTGTCCGTTAATTGAACTCTGAAGCATTTATTTGGCCTGCAATTTCTGAGGCTGGTAACTCTAATAAACATATCCTCTGCAGCAGAGGTAACTCTGGATCTTCCATTCCCGTTGCGGTCCTCATGAGAGCCAGTTGTGTCATAGCGCTTGATGGTTTTTGCGACGGCACTTGAAGAAACTTTCAAAGTTCTTGAAATGTTCCGTATTGATGGACCATGTCTTAAAGTAATGATGGACTGTTGTTTCTCTTTGCTTATTTTGAGCTGTTCTTGCCATAATATGGATTTGGTATTTTACCAAATAGGGCTATCTTCTGTATACCACCCCTACCTTGTCACAACACAACTGATTGGTTATCTCATAGTTTTGCTGTCTTCACTATTATCCTACAATGTAAAAAATAGTAAATATAAAGAAAAACCCTTGAATGAGTAGGAGTTCTAAAACTTGACAGGTAGTGTATGTAAATGTGATATTTCATTTGCAAACATTTCTAAAAAAACTTTTTTTGTTTTGTCATTATGGGGTATTGTGTGTCGATTGAGGATAAACAAATTTTTTTTTTTAATAAGGCTGTAACGTAACAAAATGTGGAAAAGGTCAAGGGAGCTGTATACTTCCCAAATGCACTGTACTAAACCCCCTCAGCTCCACCATAATACCTAGAGGAGAGGGTTAACACCATCTACTAAACCCCCTCAGCTCCACCATAGTACCTAGAGGAGAGGGTTAACACCATCTACTAACCACCCTCAGCTCCACCATAGTACCTAGAGGAGAGGGTTAACACCATCTACTAACCCCCTCAGCTCCACCATAATACCCAGGAGAGGGTTAACACCATCTACTAACCCCCCTCAGCTCCACCATAATACCTAGAGGAGAGGGTTAACACCATCTACTAACCCCCCTCAGCTCCACCATAGTACCTAGGAGAGGAGAGGGTTAACACCATCTACTAACCCCCCTCAGCTCCACCATAATACCTGGAGGAGAGGAGAGGGTTAACACCATCTACTAACCCCCCTCAGCTCCACCATAGTACCTAAAGGAGAGGGTTAACACCATCTACTAACCCCCCTCAGCTCCACCATAGTACCTAGGAGAGGGTTAACACCATCTACTAACCCCCCTCAGCTCCACCATAGTACCTAGGAGAGGGTTAACACCATCTACTAACCCCCCTCAGCTCCACCATAGTACCTAGAGGAGAGGAGAGGGTTAACACCATCTACTAACCCCCCTCAGCTCCACCATAGTACCCAGGAGAGGGTTAACACCATCTACTAACCCCCCTCAGCTCCACCATAGTACCTAGGAGAGGGTTAACACCATCTACTAACCCCCCTCAGCTCCACCATAATACCTAGGAGAGGGTTAACACCATCTACTAAACCCCCCTCAGCTCCACCATAGTACCTAGAGGAGAGGAGAGGGTTAACACCATCTACTAACCCCCCTCAGCTCCACCATAGTACCCAGGAGAGGGTTAACACCATCTACTAACCCCCCTCAGCTCCACCATAGTACCTAGAGGAGAGGAGAGGGTTAACACCATCTACTAAACCCCCCTCAGCTCCACCATAGTACCCAGGAGAGGGTTAACACCATCTACTAACCCCCCTCAGCTCCACCATAGTACCTAGAGGAGAGGAGAGGGTTAACACCATCTACTAAACCCCCCTCAGCTCCACCATAGTACCCAGGAGAGGGTTAACACCATCTACTAACCCCCCTCAGCTCCACCATAGTACCCAGGAGAGGGTTAACACCATCTACTAACCCCCCTCAGCTCCACCATAGTACCTAGAGGAGAGGGTTAACACTATCTACTAACCCCCCTCAGCTCCACCATAATACCTAGAGGAGAGGAGAGGGTTAACACCATCTACTAACCCCCCTCAGCTCCACCATAATACCTAGAGGAGAGGAGAGGGTTAACACTATCTACTAAACCCCCCTCAGCTCCACCATAATACCTAGAGGAGAGGAGAGGGTTAACACCATCTACTAAACCCCCTCAGCTCCACCATAATACCTAGAGGAGAGGAGAGGGTTAACACCATCTACTAAACCCCCTCAGCTCCACCATAATACCTAGAGGAGAGGAGAGGGTTAACACCATCTACTAACCCCCCTCAGCTCCACTATAGTACCTAGAGGAGAGGGTTAACACCATCTACTAACCCCCCTCAGCTCCACTATAGTACCTAGAGGAGAGGGTTAACACCATCTACTAAACCCCCTCAGCTCCACCATAGTACCTAGAGGAGAGGAGAGGGTTAACACCATCTACTAACCCCCCTCAGCTCCACCATAGTACCCAGGAGAGGGTTAACACCATCTACTAACCCCCCTCAGCTCCACCATAGTACCTAGAGGAGAGGGTTAACACTATCTACTAACCCCCCTCAGCTCCACCATAATACCTAGAGGAGAGGAGAGGGTTAACACTATCTACTAACCCCCCTCAGCTCCACCATAATACCTAGAGGAGAGGAGAGGGTTAACACCATCTACTAAACCCCCTCAGCTCCACCATAATACCTAGAGGAGAGGAGAGGGTTAACACTATCTACTAAACCCCCCTCAGCTCCACCATAATACCTAGAGGAGAGGAGAGGGTTAACACCATCTACTAAACCCCCTCAGCTCCACCATAATACCTAGAGGAGAGGAGAGGGTTAACACCATCTACTAAACCCCCTCAGCTCCACCATAATACCTAGAGGAGAGGAGAGGGTTAACACCATCTACTAAACCCCCTCAGCTCCACCATAATACCTAGAGGAGAGGAGAGGGTTAACACCATCTACTAACCCCCCTCAGCTCCACTATAGTACCTAGAGGAGAGGGTTAACACCATCTACTAACCCCCCTCAGCTCCACTATAGTACCTAGAGGAGAGGGTTAACACCATCTACTAAACCCCCTCAGCTCCACCATAGTACCTAGAGGAGAGGAGAGGGTTAACACCATCTACTAAACCACCTCAGCTCCACCATAATACCTAGAGGAGAGGAGAGGGTTAACACCATCTACTAACCCCCCTCAGCTCCACCATAATACCTAGAGGAGAGGGTTAACACCATCTACTAACCCCCCTCAGCTCCACTATTGTACCTAGAGGAGAGGGTTAACACCATCTACTAACCCCCCTCAGCTCCACTATAGTACCTAGAGGAGAGGGTTAACACCATCTACTAACCCCCCTCAGCTCCACTATTGTACCTAGAGGAGAGGGTTAACACCATCTACTAACCCCCCTCAGCTCCACTATAGTACCTAGAGGAGAGGGTTAACACCATCTACTAACCCCCCTCAGCTCCACCATAGTACCTAGAGGAGAGGGTTAACACCATCTACTAAACCCCCCTCAGCTCCACCATAATACCTAGAGGAGAGGAGAGGGTTAACACCATCTACTAAACCCCCCTCAGCTCCACCATAATACCTAGGAGAGGGTTAACACCATCTACTAAACCCCCTCAGCTCCACCATAGTACCTAGGAGAGGGTTAACACTATCTACTAACCCCCCTCAGCTCCACCATAGTACCTAGAGGAGAGGGTTAACACCATCTACTAAACCCCCCTCAGCTCCACCATAGTACCTAGAGGAGAGGAGAGGGTTAACACCATCTACTAACCCCCCTCAGCTCCACCATAGTACCTAGAGGAGAGGGTTAACACCATCTACTAACCCCCCTCAGCTCCACCATAGTACCTAGAGGAGAGGGTTAACACCATCTACTAACCCCCCTCAGCTCCACCATAGTACCTAGAGGAGAGGGTTAACACCATCTACTAACCCCCCTCAGCTCCACTATAGTGAGAACAGGGCCATGTTCATTAGATCACACAACAGAAGAAAACAGACTGAAACAAGGACGATCTACCGGTACTTGTCCGATTAGAAACACTCATCCACTTTCCGTTGAGTGCCATAAATAAAATGGGTCAGAACAATAGCTGTGCCTAATTGCCAACGCAGGAATTATAATCCTAATACTGATTAAAACTGTTCTGGGGAATTGGGTGAAAAAGGAAAAGGTGCCTAGGTACAGTATGTTGGAGGGGAAATGGGAATAGGACAACAGATCGACAGGATACAGTCGTCATTTTCAATCTGATCATTACAGTCATTTCAATAAGTGCAGTCAAAACAGTGGGGAATCAAAGTAACAGCAGTACAAAGCAGAGTAAGTCTTGCTCACAGTGTTCCAATAGCCACACTAGCATGCTACTTCTAATGAAGCAATGCATTGGGCATGCATTCTAAGTGGTGTGCGCTAGCCTAGTATGGACATTGTTAAGTAGTATCCTTACCTCCTGCCTGGGTAGCCCTCTGAGTACTTGTTATTGAGGCAGGATCCTTGGGCCTCCAGGGCAGCCCGACTGCAGAAGTTCTGGAGAGGAGAGGCAAACCAGAGGCTGCACATCAGGATCAGATCAATGCAGGAGACAGATGGAACATGCCAAGGCAAATTCAAAACTGTTAAAAAGTGATTAGGAGAACACTAACATGTGACAGCAAAATGGATGCAGAGGACGTGAACTCGAAACTGGGTCATGTTTACTGGTTGTTCAGGAGGTAAAGGGGAAGTCAGATGTGTGGAATAGATGTGACTAGTTGTGGAAAATACTGGAGATCAAGAAAAATAAGGTAGGATATTTATATATACACACACACACCTGTTTGGCGTCATATTATGTTACGCCAAACAGGTGCTGTTAGATTAATATTTTTCTGACCATTTGGAACAAATGTAAAAAGACTAAATCAACTATAAAATGTACCAGAGAGTGTGTTGTAAAAAGCAATGGTAAAGCCTTTATTAAAAAGACTAAAAACAGTCGCATTCATTCGTGAATCCAATTTCCGAAATGGAACGGTTTATTTATTGTTTACACTAAATGATTCAAGGGTCGCTTTGTGATTTTATTTAAAAACTAAAATCCTTGATCGCATTTCAAATCATGAATGACTCGTATGCTGTGTGATGACATGACCGAATGAATGATTGATACAGTAGCCTATATAAGTATTGAAACATAGGCCTAAGTAAGTTACGGTATTAAGGCTCCTGTGTCTCCTGAGTGGCGCAGTGGTCTAAGGCACTGCATCGCAGTGCTAACTGTGTCACTAGAGATCCTGGTTCGAATCCAGGCTCTGTCGCAGCCGGCCGCGACCGGGAGACTCATGGGCGGCGCACAATTGGCCCAGCGTCGTCCAGGGTAGGGGAGGGAATGGCCGGCAGGGATGTAGCTCAGTTGATAGAGCATGGCGTTTGCAACGCCAGGGTTGTGGGTTCGATTCCCACAGGGGGCCAGTATAAAAAAAATATATATATATGTAAGTCGCTCTGGATAAGAGCGTCTGCTAAATGACTAAAATGTAAATGTAAATGTAAGGCTAAACAGGATGCGCTCTTAGGCCTACAGCTCGATGGTGGTTATACAAGGCTTCTATACTAAGCCTACTAATGATAATTACATTACTTATTATTATGATCATAATAATAACAATAAGTATATCAAGAATAAATATTATTTTTGACCATTTGGAACCGTGTAAACACTAAATAAATTATAAATAATACAAGAGAGGCTGTTGAACTTAAAACAAAAAAAAAAGTGTAAAGCCTTTATTACGGAATAGCAAAATATAAAAAACAGCCACATTTGTGAAATTGTTTATCCGACATGTTGTGGCCGCGTGAGGTTTGGTGCTCCAAGGAATCAGTAGGTTATTAACAAACACTCAAACAGGCAACAGAATCAGGATCCGTCTTATTTCTGTAGATATACAGTGCATTCGGAAAGTATTCAGACCCCTTGACTTTTTCCACATTTTGTTAGGTTACAGACTTATTCTAAAATTGATTAAATTGTTCCCCCCCCCCCCTTCATCAATCTACACACAATACCCCATAATGACAAAGGAAACACAGGCTTATAAATATTTGCTAATTTATCAAAAAATACAAAACTGAATTATCACATTTACATTTTCCAGGATTGTCATGACCGTACAAAGCCTGTTTGCTGACCAAAAATGTGCTATAACTGTGCAAATAATTCACTCATTAACAAGCAATATCAACAAAATGTGCGCACGCGGCTAAATGTGGATCTGCTCTTTGATCTCACTAGTGCATCTCGCAGCCGGGATGACTGAAAGACCGCTCTGCCGGTCAATGCAATCCTACGGCGATACGCTCTGCAGAAATTCTGATAACAGCAGGGCAATTCCATGGTAATCGAGCGACATGGAGACTCCCGATTTTTCACTTAAAGATGTATTGCCAAACAAAAACCAATGATTGCAAAGTTAAACAAACCATACAACTCTATGCACAATGACTACTTTTAACAATTTCAACAGAACAGAAGTTTAGAATAAGGCTGTAACGTAACAAAATGTGGAAAAGGTGAAAGGGTCTGAATACTTTCCGAAGGCAAAGTATTTGATTTATAAAAGACAGGCACATTTAACAGTTAGGCTATTGATTATAGACCTAATTAAAAGTTGGGGTTTCCGCTCTCCTCACTTTTCTTAAACAATTAAGGCAAGGGCTGTTTTCTCGTCTCCTACCTGTTTCCGCCACATTGTTCTCAACACCAATATGCTGGTTAAATGTGCTATTATGCGCATAGCAACATGGTCTAGAAAAAGGCGGCAAATTAAACAACTCACTGATGTGTTTCAGAGCCACGGACAGCGACAGCTATCCAACGCGGTCGAAAGCGCATTTGTTAGAAAATATTAATTTGTATTAGTGTTGCACCATTATTCTTAAATAACATAACCATATACAATTTCAGTAGCACGTTTTTGAGTGATGGACTGCCCCATCCCCACGGCCTCCACAGTGGATCAGTCCACTCAGACAGGAGCTAAAATCAGACAGGTGTCTTGTACACCATGATTCTATTTTTTTGTGCTACTGCTCAACTAAATAAATCTCAGGTCGACCAACAGCCTATCGACCAAACAATGGACCAGTCGACTAAATGGGGTCAGACCTAAAATAGTCCCAACTCTGTTGCCACCAACTAAGAGCGTCTTAGTCCATTTGACAGCTTAGGTGGCAGAGAGCCTGGATGTTACAGTGTTTCTAAGGACAGTTTAGGTGCCCTGCTATAACAACCATAAGTAGTGTCAGACCCACCCATGGAGAGGGAAGGGACTGTCTGTAACCACTACTGGACAGTGTCAGTGAGAGAAAGGTGACAGGGGATTGACACCTCAGTGTGGCATCTGGACTCCTCAGCTCAGATTATCACAGCGCCTGTCAGGTGTCAGGTCGCGTCACAAATGCTGCTACAGTCACACACAGCACGGGGGGCCTCCCTACAGAGTTGTATGCTAATGCCTCTCAGACGTCACCTCCACTGAGGAGGAGGTGAGGAGAGATAACAGCTTACACACACACACACACAGCTTTCTGCTGTGTGCCACACTGAGAAAGCACTTCACATTAGACTTGGAAATGCAAATCGCTGCCTGTGTGTTTTCCTCTTAAAAAACAACCAGGCCGAGCTAGTGGAACGTCAAGCAGGAGGCCTTTGCTGTAGCCTGCCTGCAGAGAGGAGGGGAGGGTGTGCGTTTGTGTTTTGCGAGGAGAGAAGGGGGTGGTATGAAGATATCAGCTTTATCTCACACTACAGTGGGCTGCTTTGTGTTGAGAGGCGGCTGATCTATTCCACTGAGCTGAGAGAGAGAGAGAGACAGAGACAGAGAGAGAGAGACAGACAGAGAGAGAGAGAGACAGAGACAGAGAGACAGAGACAGAGAGAAAGGAGGGTTGATAAGGAGGGAGGAAGACCAAGGGATCAACACTGAATAAAGGACCGGTGTGTCTTTATTTGAATAGTAAAACACCACTTGTTTATGGGATTGAAACCAAAAGATGTATTGATTGACCTGATGACACTCCCCTTGTGTACGGTGAGTGACTGACCGAGTGAGGTCAGAGAGTGAGTGTGTTGATTAGGTCTACCTAATATATACAGTGCATTCGGAAAGTATTCAGACCCCTTGACTTCTTCCACATTTTGTTACCTTACAGCTTTATTCTAAAATGGATTAAATTCAATTTTTCCCCCTCAATCTACACACAATACCCCATAATGACAAAGCGAACAGGTTTAATTCCAGAACACAGTGGCCTCCATCATTCTTAAATGGAAGATGTTTGGAACCACCAAGACTCTTCCTAGAGCTGGCCGCCTGGCCAAACTGAGAAGTTGGGGTAGAAGGGCCTTGGTCAGGGAGGTGACCAAGAACCCGATGGTCACTCCGACAGAGCTCCTCTGTGGAGATGGAAGAACCTTCCAGAAGGACAACCATCTCTGCAGCACTCCACCAATCAGGCCTTTATGGTAGAGTGGCCAGACGGAAGCCACTCCTCAGTAAAAAAAGCACATGACAGCCCACTTGGAGTTTGCCAAAAGGCACCTAAAGGAATCTCAGACCATGAGAAACAAGATCCTCTGGTCTGATGAAACCAAGATTGAACTCTTTGGCCTAAATGCCAAGTGTCACGTCTGGAGGAAACCTGCTCCAGAGCACTCAGGACCTCAGACTGGCGCGCAGGTTCCCCTTCCAACAGGACAACGACCCTAAGCACACAACCAAGACAATGCAGGAGTAGCTTCGCGACAAGTCTCTGAATGTCCTTGAGTGGCCCAGCCAGGGCCCGGACTTGAACCCGATCGAACATCTCTGGAGAGACCTGAAAATAGCTGTGCAGCGACACTCCCCATCCAACCTGACAGAGCTTGAAAGGGAGAAACTGCCCAAATACAGGTGTGCCAAGCTTGTAGCGTCATACCCAAGAAGACTCCAGGCTGTAATCACTGCCAAAGGCGTTTCAATAAAGTACTGAGTAAAATGTCTGAACACTTATGTAAATGTGATATTTCCATTTTTTATTTCTAATAACCAGTTTTTCCTTTGTCATTATGGGGTATTGTGTGTAGATTGATGATGGGAAAAAAACGATTTAATCAATTTTAGAATAAGGCTGTAATGTAACAAAATGTGGAAAAAGTCAAGTTATCTGTTGACTGAATTGATGTGTCCTCTCCTTCAGTTCAGTAGCCTATCGAGTTTTTATGCATTTGACTGTCAGATAACTGGGCGCACAGTGCGGGAGACACAGCTGCTCACGGCAATGAGAGGTAGGCCTATCCCTGCTCTAATACAGTGGGGGAAAAAAGTATTTAGTCAGCCACCAATTGTGCAAGTTCTCCCACTTAAAAAGATGAGAGAGGCCTGTAATTTTCATCATAGGTACACGTCAACTATGACAGACAAAATGAGAAAAAAAATTTCTCCAGAAAATCACATTGTAGGATTTTTAATGAATTTATTTGCAAATTATGGTGGAAAAATAAGTATTTGGTCAATAACAAAAGTTTCTCAATACTTTGTTATATACCCTTTGTTGGCAATGACACAGGTCAAACGTTTTCTGTAAGTCTTCACAAGGTTTTCACACACTGTTGCTGGTATTTTGGCCCATTCCTCCATGCAGATCTCCTCTAGAGCAGTGATGTTTTGGGGCTGTCGCTGGGCAACACAGACTTTCAACTCCCTCCAAAGATTTTCTATGGGGTTGAGATCTGGAGACTGGCTAGGCCATTCCAGAACCTTGAAATGCTTCTTACGAAGCCACTCCTTCGTTGCCCGGGCGGTGTGTTTGGGATCATTGTCATGCTGAAAGACCCAGCCACGTTTCATCTTCAATGCCCTTGCTGATGGAAGGAGGTTTTCACTCAAAATCTCACGATACATGGCCCCATTCATTCTTTCCTTTACACGGATCAGTTGTCCTGGTCCCTTTGCAGAAAAACAGCCCCAAAGCATGATGTTTCCACCCCCATGCTTCACAGTAGGTATGGTGTTCTTTGGATGCAACTCAGCATTCTTTGTCCTCCAAACACGACGAGTTGAGTTTTTACCAAAAAGTTCTATTTTGGTTTCATCTGACCATATGACATTCTCCCAATCCTCTTCTGGATCATCCAAATGCACTCTAGCAAACTTCAGACGGGCCTGGACATGTACTGGCTTAAGCAGGGGGACACGTCTGGCACTGCAGGATTTGAGTCCCTGGCGGCGTAGTGTGTTACTGATGGTAGGCTTTGTTACTTTGGTCCCAGCTCTCTGCAGGTCATTCACTAGGTCCCCCCGTGTGGTTCTGGGATTTTTGCTCACCGTTCTTGTGATCATTTTGACCCCACAGGGTGAGATCTTGCGTGGAGCCCCAGATCGAGGGAGATTATCAGTGGTCTTGTATGTCTTCCATTTCCTAATAATTGCTCCCACAGTTGATTTCTTCAAACCAAGCTGCTTACCTATTGCAGATTCAGTCTTCCCAGCCTGGTGCAGGTCTACAATTTTGTTTCTGCTGTCCTTTGACAGCTCTTTGGTCTTGGCCATAGTAGAGTTTGGAGTGTGACTGTTTGAGGTTGTGGACAGGTGTCTTTTATACTGTTAACAAGTTCAAACAGGTGCCATTAATACAGGTAACGAGTGGAGGACAGAGGAGCTTCTTAAAGAAGAAGTTACAGGTCTGTGAGAGCCAGAAATCTTGCTTGTTTGTAGGTGACCAAATACTTATTTTCCACCATCATTTGCAAATAAATTCATAAAAAATCCTACAATGTGATTTTCTGGAATTTTTTTCCTCAATTTGTCTGTCATAGTTGACGTGTACCTATGATGAAAATTACAGGCCTCTCTCATCTTTTTAAGTGGGAGAACTTGCACAATTGGTGGCTGACTAAATACTTTTTTTCCCCACTGTATCTAGATGTGTATCGAACCTTCCATGAAAGGAGAGATGCACATCCCTAGTATGACTCTGGGCCTACCGAAGTAGCTCTTTCTCAACTGCCCATACTAGACGGACTTACATAAAGCTTACCTCAGAGGCCATGAGGCCTTCTCTTTATGACAGGCAGCCAACCAGCAAGCCAGAAAGACAGCTAGCTAGCCAGCCAAACACAGACAGACAGAAAGACAAGCAGCGCACCAGACAGCCAGCCACACACACATCTTACTGCACCTCAGAGGCGATGAGCTCCAGTCCCCGACACTGCCTGTCCTTCTCTTTCCGCAGCAGGTCCCACATCTCTGGGTCGTCCTGGGCCAGACTGTCCTGCCCTGTCCATGGGGCCTCCTGCTCCACACTACGGGTAGCCGCATGCTGACCCCTCCTCGCCCCCACGCTGCTCAGGGCCACCGGGGCACGCTGGCACAACGGCTGGTAGGGAGAACACAGATAGAGAGGAACAGAGAAGGGAAGAGGTAATTTATGGATCCATGACAAAAATAACTGGGTTGTGTTCACTTGATGCAGCGGGCACAAAAAGGTTTTTAGAAACAGAGGCGGCGTTAGCATGCTAAAAATGGCAATTTCACAAGAACACACCTCTGATCTACAAATCCCATTGGTTAAGACAATAGTAGCAGTGGCAGCAGCTTATTTTCTGAATACCTGGGACGCGGGGAGGGGTGGTGGTGGTTGGAGTTGTCAACAAAGCAGCATGACATTAAAATATGATGCCAAGTTTTCGAACTACCGGTAGTTTTTTGGAGAAGATATATAAAGCGATCTGTGCATTTGAACAACAGCATAAATACACCCATTTTACTTGTGCATGTCAAAAACCGAATGACCACAGCTGCCACTGTTCTGAACAGATTAGATTATACTATTTAGAACGAGCAGCCGGTTTACGAATGAATGCACCAGGAAAAACACAACACGCACACAGATGCAATAAGTGAAAATACATTATCCAACTAGGGATAGCTAACAATGTCACAAAGCATGATGCACTAGCCAGTTAAACTTTTATTCTGAAATAACTTCATATTTCCGAGTTAGTCAGATATTAGTTTAGCTGGTCTTGAAATTGGCATGGGAGCAAGCTACCAGGGAGCTAACTAGCTAGCTATAGCTATCAACCAGCTAGCTGCTTACCAAAAGGTAGATAGCCTGCAGATAGTATTCACATCCCTTTACTTTTTCCACATTTTGTTGTGTTACCGCCTGAATTTTGTTACTGGTCTACACACAATGCACCATAACGTGAAAGTAGAATTGTGTTTTACATTTTTTTTTTTTTTACAAATTCATTATAAATTACAATCTGAAATGTCTTGAGTCAATATGTATTCAACCCATTTGTTATGGCAAGCCTAAATAAGTTCAGGAGTAAACATTAGCTTAACAAGTCACATAATAAGTTGCGTGGACTCGCTGTGTGCAATAGTGTTTAACATGATTTTTGAATGACTACCTCGTCTCTGTACCCCACACATACAATTATCTATATCATCCCTCAGTCAAGCAGTGAATTTCAAAAACAGATTCAACCATAAAGACCAGGGAGGTTTTCCAATGCCTCACAAAGAAGGGCACCTATTGGTAGATGGGTAAAAAATAAAAAAAGCAGACAGTGAATATCCCTTTGAGCATGGTGAAGTTATTAATTACACTTTGGATGGTGTATTATTACACCCAGTCACTACAAAGATACAGGCGTCCTTCCTAACTCAGTTGCTGGAGAGGAAGGAAACCACTCAGGGATTTCACCATAAGGCCAATGGTGACTTTAAAACAGTTACATAGTTTAATGGCTGTGATAGGAGAAAACTGAGGATGGATCAACAACATTGTAGTTACTCCACAATACTAACCTAATTGACAGAGAGAAAAGAAAGAAGCCTGTACAGAATAAAAATATTCCAAAACATGAATCCTGTTTGCAACAAGGCACTAAAGTAATACTACAAACAAAGAAATTAACTTTTTGTCCTGAATAAAGTGCTATGTTTGTGGCAAATACAATACAACACATTACTGAGTATCACTCTACATATCTTCAAGCATAGTGGTGGCTGCGTCATGTTAATCGTTAAGGATTGGGGAGTTTTTCAGGATAAAAAAAAAGAATGGAGCTAAGCACAGGCAAAATCCTAGTGGAAATCCTGTTTCAGTCTGCTTTCCACCAGACACTGTGAGATGAATTCACCTTTCAGCAGGACAATAACCTAAAACACAAGGCCAAATCTACACTGGAGTTGGAGAATGTGAAATGTCAGAATAATAGTAGAGAGAATGATTTATTTCAGCTTTTATTTCTTTCATTACATTCCCAGTGGGTCAGAAGTTTACATACACTCAATTAGTATTTGGTAGCATTGCCTTTAAATTGTTTAACTTGGGTCAAATGTTTCAGGTAGCCTTCCACAAGCTTCCCACAATAAGTTGGGTGAATTTTAGCCCATTCCTCCTGACAGAGCTGGTGTAACTGAGTCAGGTTTGTAGGCCTCCTTGCTCGCACACGCTTTTCCAGTTCTGCCCACAAATGTTCTATAGGATTGAGGTCAGGGCTTATTGATGGCCACTCCAATACCTTGACTTTGTTGTCCTTAAGCCATTTTGCCACAACTTTGGAAGTATGCTTGGGGTCATTGTCCATTTGGAAGACCCATTTACAACCAAGCTTTAACTTCCTGACTGATGTCTTGAGATGTTGCTTCAATATATCCACATAATTTCCTTCCTCATGATACCATCTATTTTGTGAAGTGCACCAATCCCTTCTGCAGCAAAGCACCCCCACAGCATGATGCTGCCACCCCCATGCTTCACGGTTGGGATGGTGTTCTTCGGCTTGCAAGGCCCCCCCTTTTGCCTCCAAACATAACAATGTTCATTATGGCCAAACAGTTCTATTTTTGTTTCATCAGACCAGAGGACATTTCTCTGGTCTGATGAAAGTGAATTTCATGTGCAGTTGCAAACCGTAGTCTGGCTTTTTTATGGCGGTTTTGGAGCAGTGGCTTCTTCCTTGCTGAGCGGCCTTTCAGGTTATGTCGATATAGGACTTGTTTTACTGTGGATATAGATATTTTGTACCGGTTTTCTCCAGCATCTTCACAAGGTCCTTTTCTGTTGTTCTGGGATTGATTTGCACTTTTCGCACCAAAGTACGTTCATCTCTAGGAGACAGAACGCATCTCCTTCCTGAGCGGTATGACGGCTGCGTGGTCCCATGGTGTTTATACTTGTGTACTATTGTTTGTACAGATGAACGTGGTACCTTCCTCCCAAGGATGAACCAGACTTGTGGAGGTCTACAATTGTTTTCTGAGGTCTTGGCTGATTTCTTTAGATTTTCCCATGATGTCAAGCAAAGAGGCACTGAGTTTGAAGTTAGGCCTTGAAATACAGCCACAGGTACACCTCCAATTGACTAAAATGATGTCAATTAGGCTATCAGAAGCTTCTAAAGCCATGATATCATTTTCTGGAATTTTCCAAGCTGTTTAAAGGCACAGTCAACTTCTGACCCACTGGAATTGTGATTCAGTGAATTATAAGTGAAATAATCTGTCTGTAAACAATTGTTGGAAAGATTACTTGTGTCATGCACAAAGTAGATGTCCTAACCGACTTGCCAAAACAATAGTTTGTTAACAAGAAATTTGTGGAGTGGTTGACTTCTGGTTGTGTATGTAAACTTCCGACTTCAACTGTACATGTACAAATTACCTCGACTAACCTGTACCCCGCACATTGACTCTGTACCGGTACCCCCTGTATATAGCCTCATTATTGTTATTTTATTGTGTTACTTTTTTTATTTATTTTTTTACTTTAGTTTATTTAGTAAATATTTTCTTAACTCCATTTTCTTAAAACTGCCTTGTTGCTTAAATGCTTGTAAGTAAGCATTTCACGGTAAGGTCTACACCGGTTGTATTCGGCGCATGTGACAAATAAAATTTGATTTGAATTTTGAAAATAATAAAAATGGGCAAGTGTTTCACAATTCAGGTGTTGAAAGCTTACCCAGAAAGACAGACAGCTGTATCGCTGCTTAAGGTGCTTCTACAAAGTATTGACTCAGGGGTGTGAATACTTATTTAAATGAGATATTTCTGTAGTCCCCTGTAGCTCAGTTGGTAGAGCATGGCGCTTGCAACGCCAGGGTTGTGGGTTCGTTTCCCACGGGGGGCCAGTATTAAAAATGTATGCACTCACTAACTGTAAGTCGCTCTGGATAAGAGCATCTGCCAAATGACTAAAATGTAAAATGTATTTCATTTTCAATTAAATTAGCAACATTTTCAAAAAACAGGTTTTCGTTGTCATTATGGGGCATTGTGTGTAGATGAGGGAGAATGTTATTCAATCCGTTTGAAATTCAGGCTGTAACAACAAAATATGGAAAAAAATCAAGGCGTGAATACTTTCTGAAAGCACTAACTGGTTAATTGAAATTCTAAAACTATTTCTAAATGTTTCTCAAAATGACTGTAGCTGGCTATTTAATTTGATCCTGCTTTGTGATACACCAGGTTGTATGCTGTTTTAGAGTACACAACCGGTCACCTAAAGTAGAGCATGATGGGACACTGGGGAAAACAATCCAATTGGCCAGCCACAGTCAGACTTTTTTGTCCTGCCAGATCCGCGATGAGTAGGTTAAAGCCACTGTATCCCTCGGTCCTTCGACTCATTGGATGTAGCTGTCCAGTTTTTTCAGGTCCCAGGCTCACATGACTGTTATTTACTTACAAGTTAGACCCCGAAATTCTGACTAAGCACACATTTGAGCACCCCCAGGACAGTCCATTTACTTTGTGCCGTTATAATTTATGCTATGAAATCGTGAGATTTCATTGGGATAAATTGTGAGATTTCATTGGGATAAATTGTGAGATTTCATTGGGATAAATTGTGAGATTTCATTGGGGGCAGTTCCCCCTCATAGCAGTCACTGAGGGGCAGCATAGTAGGTAACTGAACAGCTTGTTTTGGACAATACATTTCTGAAACAGGAAAATTTAAACATTTATCACTTTTATGAGCATTTAAAACTTATTCCATAAATTATATAATATATTTCATACAAATATTTGTATTCGTTTTTTTTTTTACCAATCACAAGTGGGCAACACCCCTAAAGCCCTACCGCCACTGAATGGTAGTATCCTATTGGCGTTTCGTTACGTATTAACCAAGGTCATTATAAAAACAACAGGATAATGAACGGTGTTAGGGTTGTAAAATTACGGGAATTTATCTCAATATTTTCAGCCATGTTTCTCACGGCCCTAATTTCCCAAAAGAGTGCAACTCTAGCGGCCTAGTCAGCGGTTCTCACACATCGCTAGCTCTTGGCTGTTTACTAACGGTGTGTCTTAGCTGTTAACAGACTGTAAATTGATCTGCCTTATTCAGTAGTGTTGGAGCTACAGAAAGACAAGTGTCAGAGACACATACTATATCAATCAGAATGGTTTCAGAACATAGGCCACTGTGCAATTTGAAATGCATAGGCCTAGTGTGTTCTCAACGTCTCTTTTTGAACGATTAATACATCTAAACCATGTTAACTTCAAAACACATGGAGAAGACAGACATAAAATATACATTTTTTAATAGATATCTCCCTCTTATGCACTCCAATTGGAAACTGTAATATAATTTAGAGTTAGCTGGGTGTTTGTGTGATAACAATCAGCGTGGTTGTTCAATTATGCCTCTATCAGCCGTACTGAGGGAAGGGAGCTAGCTAACGAACTGCTTTACAGACCCAGCACAGAGCAGAACAGCAGGGCCACTATTCAGCACTTCCTCTTATCTAATCTCAGCTAGCGCCATGCCTAGTTCTCCGCCATGCCTAGTTCGCCATACAGTCCTCTTCCATTCTGTTAGCTGCTGGATCGTGTGGGTGCATACATAGTTTCTATTAGCCCCCTTGGAAAGGAGGTCTTCTGACCTCAACGGAACTTCCTGGTTAAATAAAGGCTAGCTCCTGTTCTGGCCAGTTTAGTCAGCTCGGTTTACTCTCTCGCCCTCTCTGCACGGGTGTTAAAATAGGGATCGCATTGACGCACTAAGATTTTGTTGGTTCTGCTTGTCAGATTTTCCAAGATGTTCTACTTTAGCCAAATTATCTGACCGTAGTATGGCATGACAACAATAGTGGGAAGAGAAGAACTGGCTAAAAGCACAATAGATCTGGGACAGAGCTAGGGCCTCAGTTTGAGTAACTACAAAAGTGCTGTGTTACAGAGGCGGGTGCATGCTAATTAAATAGCTCATCACTTTTTATTAAAACAGCAGGACTAGCCTAATAATGATGATATTACTTACCCAGACCCTACCTAGACATGGTCTCATCGATTCAGGTGTACTGCACAACTTCACTTTAATAGTGTTATTAAAAACCAATTAACACAATGATGGTGACCACTTATGGGCATCCAGATGAGTGTAAGGGTTATATACTGTCTGGTGTGTGTGTGTGTGTGTGTCCATCTCGAGTCACTTAGTCACACTAAAACACTGCACTTCTGAAAAAAAAGATTTGTAACGAGCAGACTTCATGCCTTGAAAAATAGGTTACAAATTATTCAGCATACTGCAAAGACATAAATCCTACAGGCTAATTGTCAGACGACTATCTCCAGAGGATATGAACAGGTTCATCCTAAATGACAGGTTATTTACACAGCTGTTAGCCTACAACATTACATCTTTATCACTGAGCGTTCACCTTGGTCAGTTGCTTCCTCTAAGAAACATGTCCTAAACCTTCCAGAAGCTTCCTGGCAAGCCTGCAGTTGTTTCCCCCCGGAGCTAGCTCCTGTGGTGCTGATGAGGAAGGATATCTAGGGCCCCATCCTGTCCTCGGCAGGTTGGCACATTAATGGGCTCTCCTGGCCTTCTGTCAGCCTGCGGGCCACTCAGGCTGTGTGTGAGGCGGCCTGGGGGCCAGGGAGAGGATGGTGAGGAGGGAGAGAGGAGTCCTGGGGAGACAGCTCAGGTCCACCTGCCTGCTCCCTCAGAGGACACGTTCCACACAGAAATCACACGGGTCATTAAGCTCTGACGGGATCCGTCCTTTGCTGTCTGCGCACACCCTGGCACATACACCCACACAACCGTGCTTACTTCAGAGAGAGCAGACAGGGGTGTCCATCTGTCTGTGCTGAGGGCGTCCCCTCCTCTCTGCGCTGGTGTCACTGTGAGATGCCAAACAGAGTGGCACTGCCTCCTTTTTATTAGTCCCTTACATGCTCACTCCATCATCAAGCTCTCTCTGTCTGGCCTGGGCAGCAGCCTCCTCTGGCCCCCACCCGCTCTCTGTCTGGCCTGGGCAGCAGCCTCCTCTGGCCCCCACCCACTCTCTGTCTGGCCTGGGCAGCAGCCTCCTCTGGCCCCCACCCGCTCTCTGTCTGGCCTGGGCAGCAGCCTCCTCTGGCCCCCACCCGCTCTCTGTCTGGCCTGGGCAGCAGCCTCCTCTGGCCCCCACCTGCTCTCTGTCTGGCCTGGGCAGCAGCCTCCTCTGGCCCCCACCCACGCTCTGTCTGGCCTGGGCAGCAGCCTCCTCTGGCCCCCACCCGCTCTCTGTCTGGCCTGGGCAGCAGCCTCCTCTGGCCCCCACCCGCTCTCTGTCTGGCCTGGGCAGCAGCCTCCTCTGGCCCCCACCCGCTCTCTGTCTGGCCTGGGCAGCAGTCTCCTCCGACCCCCACCCGCTCTCTGTCTGGCCTGGGCAGCAGTCTCCTCTGGCCCCCACCTGCTCTCTGTCTGGCCTGGGCAGCAGTCTCCTCTGGCCCCCACCTGCTCTCTGTCTGGCCTGGGCAGCAGCCTCCTCTGGCCCCCACCTGCTCTCTGTCTGGCCTGGGCAGCAGCCTCCTCTGGCCCCCACCCGCTCTCTGTCTGGCCTGGGCAGCAGCCTCCTCTGGCCCCCACCCGCTCTCTGTCTGGCCTGGGCAGCAGCCTCCTCTGGCCCCCACCCGCTCTCTGTCTGGCCTGGGCAGCAGCCTCCTCTGGCCCCCACCCGCTCTCTGTCTGGCCTGGGCAGCAGCCTCCTCTGGCCCCCACCTGCTCTCTGTCTGGCCTGGGCAGCAGCCTCCTCTGGCCCCCACCCGCTCTCTGTCTGGCCTGGGCAGCAGCCTCCTCTGGCCCCCACCCGCTCTCTGTCTGGCCTGGGCAGCAGCCTCCTCTGGCCCCCACCCGCTCTCTGTCTGGCCTGGGCAGCAGCCTCCTCTGGCCCCCACCCGCTCTCTGTCTGGCCTGGGCAGCAGTCTCCTCCGACCCCCACCCGCTCTCTGTCTGGCCTGGGCAGCAGTCTCCTCTGGCCCCCACCTGCTCTCTGTCTGGCCTGGGCAGCAGTCTCCTCTGGCCCCCACCTGCTCTCTGTCTGGCCTGGGCAGCAGCCTCCTCTGGCCCCCACCCGCTCTCTGTCTGGCCTGGGCAGCAGCCTCCTCTGGCCCCCACCCGCTCTCTGTCTGGCCTGGGCAGCAGCCTCCTCTGGCCCCCACCTGCTCTCTGTCTGGCCTGGGTAGCAGTCTCCTCTCCTCTAAACAATCAGATCAAACTCCTCCTCCCTGAGGCCTGCTCTGCCTGCTGCATCCACCCATCATTACACTGGATTAATTAAAAAAACTGCATGATTAATTGATCCTAGAGGAGTCGTGAGAGGATGAATAGATGCTAAGGACCAGATCTGTCACTGTTGTTGGCAGCACTATATTTAGACGAAGGTGAACTGGATGAGAAACTAGTAGTGATGAGGGGGGTACATCAGATCAGCATGTTGTCTACTGTCTTCTAGTAGGGAAGGACTGAGGCATCACTCACACACTGCTCTGTTTCATGATGTTGATGATGCATTGGGTTGTCATTTCCTGTCTGGCCGGCCTCTAGGCCCGGCCTGCTACTATCCTATTAGGCCGCAAAAAAAATCCCACTATCATTCCATTTTAACTCATTATTTGTGTCATCTTCCTCTGGTAGTTGAAGAGGAGTCCATTTTCCAGATGACTGCTGTCCATCAGGCCTGGTGTGAAACCACAATCAGCCTGGTAACACGGGTGACAGAGAAAAGAGCGAGCGAGGAGGAGACGAGGGCAAGAGAGGGGTGTCAACAGGGCAGCAGTATCAGTCAGGCTGACAGACACTCCTCCCTCTCTTCCTGTCACTGACTAATAGGAGAACTGCCTTTCCAAATTGCCCTCTGATTCAGCTGGGATGACAAGGCGGACAGAGCGAGGGAGAAAAGAGGAGAAAACTGGCCAGGGTGAAGAGGGTTGACGTCTGGCTGGACACGGCCCGTGTGACGAGGCGGGCGTCTCTCTCACACACACAGGCCATGTCACACGACAATCGGCAGGGCTCAGCTTCAGTCTAGAGGCGCAATTTCTTGGAGCCTCCGAAACATCACAACGACGATAACGTTAACCCCTTGTTACAGGCTACCGACAGTTGTGAGGGCTACCGACAGTTGTGAGGGCTACCGACAGTTGTGAGGGCAGTTCAAGGAACAAATCTGTTACGTTCTCTACATCCAATAGACATGTAGGCCTCTGCTAAACAAACCGGATCCTTCCCGCTACTTTGGATTTTTTAGGCATCTGTGAAAACTCTTGTTTTTCAAACGCAAGTGTCAACAGTGAGTGTTAATGATGGTTTGTCATTGATGAGTTTTAGAGAGGCCATCTTTAATTATATGCATCTAGGTTATGCCTGCTGTATTATTGAAAATGTTTTAAATCAGGTGCTGGGCGATTGGCAGCAACACTTAACAGAATTATTGCCAATGCCTTTTTAAAACAGCTTTTTTTCTGGGTAAATATAAATACAGCTCTCTACAAATCACATTGTCTCTTCAGAAACTGATCTGAAAAAAAGAGAGAAATAAAGGCCATCACGATCAAACAATCTGGTGGTTTCAGGGCACTGTATTACATTAGAATGGTCTTTAGAAACCGGGAGACGACTATGTATCATCACCCATTATGGCTCTCAAATATACAGAAACAAAACGAATACTGATAGGGTACAGGCAGGGGTCGGGGTGTTTTTCCAGTCACTGAAGCCTAACACAGAACTTACGGTTAGGGCTCACCGGGAAATGGAGGAAAAAGACTGACAAGAATGTCCGTAACTAGATCGGAATTCTGACACTCCTGTCTCACTGAGGCACAGTCTTTCCTCAAGTAAATGTAAATAAATAAATGCTAATTAGGCTAACATCTGTAACATTCACTTGTAAGTTCATACTACAATGGAAAGCTTTGAAAAGACAGGTAGGCTATTAGCCAATTAAAGCCAACATGCAAGTCAAGGATTCTAAAACAAGCACAGATTTTAAAATCCAGCCCATTCCAAATGCAATGAATACCATGATCATCAAAATGCTACAGTCACTTATACTGACTGCACATGTGGCTATGCAGTACGCAGCTTGTGCTCGTCTAACTCCAGTTCACCCCCTTGCAGTGGCCTTGAGTCGAGACAGAGGGGTGTGCACACAGTCCACTCAGCTCATTGGCCAACACCGAGTTGAGCTTTGGCTCCTTCGAAAAGGCAATAACATGGGAATATCAACACAGTTAATATGTGGAGTCAGCATGTCAGAGTTATAGTACAGGGGGCTCTTTATAGACGCAGATTGATAAGAAAGTTAAGTTATGGCCACGAGGAAACAGTGCAGACAGGACACACTACCAGCTACAGTCCTAAACTCGTTGAAACTGGCCATTTCACAGAATGTAGGCTAGTTACGTGTAGGCTATATGGCAATATTGCACTTATTTTCAAAATAAAATTAAAATGGCTGCTGTGAGTGTGTTTTGAATTGCGTGTAAACTTCAAGGCAGTCTTCCTCAAGTGCCACATATGCATAACTAATTCAATACGTTGTGGTAGGCCTACTTTACTGAAGTTAAAAGAGCCACTCCTGCAAAATGAGAGCCCAGGAGGCAGATATACGATTACAGACCGTAAGTAGTTCAGTGACGATAGGCCTTGGACCTAAAAACTCCAGAGTCTCAAGAACCAGTAAAGTGATTAAGGACAGCCCACGTCCTTATTTCTAAATGGGTGCACGCCACCATACACACTACAACTCGTGAGATCTTTGAAATTGCATTAGGATGCATACAAAACGGATTAACGCAATAGGAGAAGCATGCAAACCATTCAGGCATCTTTAATAGGAAACCTCAACTCAAAGAGCAGGCTGCCTTGCATCAATTGCCCTACATTTGCTAGTGCGCAGAACAGATTCCTACTTCCTTGTCTAGCCTGAAACTTGCAATCCAAGTTGAGAAGGTTGACACTCACAGGTGTTAAGACTCGCTCACAGTGTGAAATAGCCTCCCTAACCCATCATGTAGTCTATAGTCTCTCGTGCCAACCTTGATTTGGTTCTGGGTGCCGAGATTAGGCTAACGATCACGTAGCCCATTTTCAAAAGCACCATCACAATCTTTTTGTCTCCCAAAGGGTTTGTGTCTAGGCTCTGATCCTGGATGCTAACAGATCCATAACTTTGTCTCTTTAAGGTTACTGTACTGGCGGCCTCTGATACTAAAACCTGTTGCATGTGTGGAGTGTGAAAGAAGGTGAATGCATATTTTTCTATTTAACCAGGTAGGCTTGTTGAGAACAGGTTCTCATTTACAACTGCCACCTGGCCAAGATAAAGCAAAGCAGTGCGATAAAAACAACAACAACAACACAGAGTTACACATGGGGTAAACAAAATGTACAGTCAATAACACAATAGAAAATCTATATACAGTGTGTGCAAATGGAGTAAGTTATGGAGGTAAGGCAATAAATAGGCCATAGTGCAAAATAATTACAATTTAGTATTAACACTGGAGTGATAGATGTGCAGAAGATGATGTGCAAATAGAGATACTGGGGTGCAAATTGAAAGAGATACTATGCTTGTCATTGAAAGTGCTGTGACAGAGTTTGATTTATTAGCCCCATGCAGACAGAAATACTATCTTGATCCTTACATAATAAACATCAAGCTATTAGGTTCCTTATTAGCTGACTGGTGCAATTAACAGGTAGACTATAGGACTACTGTAAAATTACTACCTTGAGAAGGGTTAATATTTGCTGACTGTTCTTGCACTTTGAGCTTTCAGCTACTGCCCTGTCTATGAAAAATGTTTGAAGTTTGTAAAGAACATTTGTAATTTTTGCAACGCAAACTCCCTCTGAAAGGATCAATAACATTGTATTGAGTCTACAAACTGACTATATAAAATTATTCCCAGCTCAAAAAGAAGAACAAATATTTTATTCCAAGTCCAATTCTAAACAGTAGTCTAACAACTGAAAACTGCACGAATGTAGCTAGGAAAGTAACAGTATAATTTTTGTGCCAACCAGCTGACATGATGAAACCGACACGAGACTGTTGCGTCATCACTCACCAGTTTAACTGTGTTGGCTAAACGTATACATTTCACGAGTTACTATCCATATCGTGTAACTACGCTAAGGGTTAACTATATTAGAAAGCTACTTACATTAGAGGGGTAAGCACTCAAGGTTACAGTCAGTTCCCAATGTCATACCAAGCATTTGGGAAACTGGCCAGCTACCTTGCAACTTTGTCCCCAGTGCAGAGTTGTGCAAGGTAAGCGTGGGGCTCGCGCTGGGAGGGAGATAGTGAAAGTTGATCGCTTGCCAAACACATGATGGGACCATCTCATATTCCTATGATCAAAAACCATGTCAACAAATTGAAACGTGTGTACACAACCATTAAAAGACAACACTGTGTGTGTTTGTGGTCTCTCGGGAGTATAGCCTAGCTAACTAGCTGTCCATGCACCATACCAAGCCAGCTAGCTGAGGCAACCTAATTTGCCACACTGTTCAGTAGCCTTTAAGCTAACCAGCTACCTAGCTTTATAATGACATAAAGCTGCAAACGTGGCTGCCTTAGCTAGCTTAGCTAGCCACCTGGCTGCTCATGCATGCTATTTTGCTGTAATTTGATTTGAAGCTAGCTGGCTGGCTAGATCTATCATTGAGTAACGTTGGCTAAATTAAAAAGTACTCACTCACCCGTGCAATTTGCCTCAACGTCAATGACAGCATATTCGTAAATTTTCAAAAGGCCAGCAACGTTCAATCTAACCACCTCACTCTCTGAGAGGGTCACGCTAGGAAAGCCTGTTTTGAAGTTGATCAGTCAGTGGAAAGAGGCGGATGCTTGCGCTTTGCATTTTTACATCGCCAATCTGGGATTTGTAGTTTTTATGCATTACACAAGAGTGACGTAATTTTTTCACATGTGTTATCAGCCGTGAACGTTATAAAATCCCATGAAATATAAAATTATACATTTTAAATGTGTGGACATGATCAGCTAAATAATCAAAAATAAGAGCAGCTTTTCTCCCTTCTTCTGGAGGGTGTGTAATTTGTGTTATGTGATTATTTTGTCAAATATATTGCATGATATATGATCCTTCTGTTTGTAAAACATGTTCAACTGAAATATCAATACATAGGCTACATCAGACATGCATACTTACTGCCTTACTTAATATCTGCATATCGTATTCATTCAAGGGCTCCTTCATCCATTGTAGACTATGTTTGCTTACCTTTACCTTGTAAAGATTCTTCAAAATAAATATGCTCTGTAAATACATGGCACTATAGACTGAAGGGCTGGCGAGACAGTGTGTCTAGTCTGGTTGACCTCAGTCCTTAGGGCCTGGACACAGGCTGCTCACCTTGCTTATGTGGATATGTACAGAGAATGCAATATCAACAAACTGTCCTCGATATTGTTGCATGACCTGTGTAGTTACTTTTTTACATGGCAATTTATTATTGAACACACACAAGCACACACACACACACACACACAAAGGGTTCGAGACAGAGATAGGGGGTGGGGGAGTGAGAGAGAGAGAGAGAGAGAGAGAGAGAGAGAGAGAGAGAGAGAGAGAGAGAGAGAGAGAGAGAGAGAGAGAGAAAGAGAGAAAGAGAGACAGAGTCGCGGTGTCAAGGAGATTTATCATAGCATGGATCAAATCAAATCAAATCAAATCAAATTTTATTGGTCACATGCGCCGAATACAACAGGTGCAGACATTACAGTGAAATGCTTACTTACAGCCCTTAACCAACAGTGCATTTATTTTAAACAAAAAAAGTAAGAATAAAACAACAACAAAAAAAGTGTTGAGAAAAAAAGAGCAGAAGTAAAATAAAGTGACAGTAGGGAGGCTATATATACAGTAAAATAAAGTGACAGTAGGGAGGCTATATATACAGGGGGGTACCGTTGCAGAGTCAATGTGCGGGGGCACCGGCTAGTTGAGGTAGTTGAGGTAATATGTACATGTGGGTAGAGTTAAAGTGACTATGCATAAATACTTAACAGAGTAGCAGCAGCGTAAAAAGGATGGGGTGGGGGGGCAGTGCAAATAGTCCGGGTAGCCATGATTAGCTGTTCAGGGGTAGCCATGATTAGCTGTTCAGGAGTCTTATGGCTTGGGGGTAGAAGCTGTTGAGAAGTCTTTTGGACCTAGACTTGGCACTCCGGTACCGCTTGCCGTGCGGTAGCAGAGAGAACAGTCTATGACTAGGGTGGCTGGAGTCTTTGACAATTTTGAGGGCCTTCCTCTGACACCGCCTGGTATAGAGGTCCTGAATGGCAGGGAGCTTTGCCCCAGTGATGTACTGGGCCGTACGCACTACCCTCTGTAGTGCCTTGCGGTCAGAGGCCAAGCAGTTGCCATACCAGGCGGTGATGCAACCAGTCAGGATGCTCTCGATGGTGCAGCTGTAGAATTTTTTGAGGATCTGAGGACCCATGCCAAATCTTTTTAGTCTCCTGAGGGGGAATAGGCTTTGTCGTGCCCTCTTCACGACTGTCTTGGTGTGTTTGGACCATGATAGTTCGTTGGTGATGTGGACACCAAGGAACTTGAAGCTCTCAACCTGTTCCACTACAGCCCCGTCGATGAGAATGGGGGCGTGCTCAGTCCTCTTTTTTTTCCTGTAGTCCACAATCATCTCCTTTGTCTTGGTCACGTTGAGGGAGAGGTTGTTGTCCTGGCACCACACGGCCAGATCTCTGACCTCCTCCCTATAGGCTGTCTCATCGTTGTCGGTGATCAGGCCTACCACTGTTGTGTCGTCGGCAAACTTAATGATGGTGTTGGAGTCGTGCCTGGCCATGCAGTCATGGGTGAACAGAGAGTACAGGAGGGGACTGAGCACGCACCCCTGGGGGGCCCCCGTGTTGAGGATCAGTGTGGCAGATGTGTTGTTACCTACCCTTACCACCTGGGGGCGGCCCGTCAGGAAGTCCAGGATCCAGTTGCAGAGGGAGGTGTTTAGTCCCAGGATCCTTAGCTTAGTGATGAGCTTAGAGGGCACTATGGTGTTGAATGCTGAGCTGTAGTCAATGAATAGCATTCTCACGTAGGTGTTCCTCTTGTCCAGGTGGGAAAGGGCAGTGTGGAGTGCGATAGAGATTGCATCATCTGTGGATCTGTTGGGGCGGTATGCAAATTGGAGTGGGTCTAGGGTTTCTGGGATTATGCTGTTGATGTGAGCCATGACCAGTCTTTCAAAGCACTTCATGGCTACAGACGTCAGTGCTACGGGTCGGTAGTCATTTAGGCAGGTTATCTTAGAGTTCTTGGGCACGGGGACTATGGTGGTCTGCTTGAAACATGTTGGTATTACAGACTCAGTCAGGGACATGTTGAAAATGTCAGTGAAGACACTTGCCAGTTGGTCAGCACATGCTCGGAGTACACGTCCTGGTAATCCGTCTGGCCCTGCGGCCTTGTGAATGTTGACCTGCTTAAAAGTCTTACTCACATCGGCTACGGAGAGCGTGATCACATAGTCATCCGGAACAGCTGGTGCTCTCATGCATGCTTCAGTGTTGCTTGCCTCGAAGCGAGCATAGAAGTGGTTTAGCTCGTCTGGTAGGCTTGTGTCACTGGGCAGCTCGCGGCTGTGCTTCCCTTTGTAGTCTGTAATAGTTTTCAAGCCCTGCCACATCCGACGAGCGTCAGAGCCAGTGTAGTATGATTCAATCTTAGACCTGTATTGACTCTTTGCCTGTTTGATGGTTCGTCGGAGGTCATAGCGGGATTTCTTATAAGCGTCCGGGTTAGAGTCCCGTTCCTTGAAAGCGGCAGCTCTACCCTTTAGCTCAGTGCGGATGTTTCCTGTAATCCATGGCTTCTGGTTGGGGTATGTACGTACGGTCACTGTGGGGACGACATCATCGATGCACTTATTGATGAAGCCAGTGACTGATGTGGTGTACTCCTCAATGCTGTCTGAAGAATCCCGGATCATGTTCCAGTCTGTGCTAGCAAAACAGTCCTGTAGCTTAGCATCTGCGTCATCTGACCACTTTTTTATTAACCGAATCACTGGTGCTTCCTGCTTCAGTTTTTGCTTATAAGCAGGAATCAGGAGGATAGAGTTATGGTCAGATTTGCCAAATGGAGGGCGAGGGAGAGCTTTGTATGCGTCTCTGTGTGTGGAGTAAAGGTGGTCTATAGTTTTTTTCCCTCTGGTTGCACATTTAACATGCTGGTAGAAATTAGGTAGAACGGATTTAAGTTTCCCTGCATTAAAGTCCCCGGCCACTAGGAGCGCTGCATCTGGATGAGCGTTTTCCTGTTGATTAATGGCCTTGTACAACTCATTCAGAGCAATCTTAATGCCAGCATTGGTTTGTGGTGGTAAATAGACAGCTATGAAAAATATAGATGAAAACTCTCTTGGTAAATAGTGTGGTCTACAGCTTATCATAAGATACTCTACCTCAGGCGAGCAAAACCTCGAGACTTCCTTAGTATTTGATTTTGTGCACCAGCTGTTGTTTACAAATATACACAGACCGCCGCCCCTTGTCTTACCAGAGTCAGACGTTCTGTCCTGCCGATGTAGCGTATAGCCTGCTAGCTGAATGTTATCATTGTTGTCGTTCAGCCACGACTCCGTGAAACATAAGATATTACAGTTTTTAATGTCCCGTTGGTAGGATAACCGTAATCTTAACTCGTCCATTTTATTCTCAAAAGATTGAACGTTGGCTAGTAGGATTGATGGGAGAGGCAGTTTACTCGCTCGCCGTCGGATCCTTACAAGGCACCCGGATCTGCGTCCGCGATATCTCCGTCTCTTCCTCACGCGAATGACGGGGATCTGGGCCTTGTCGGGTGTCTGTAGGATATCCTTCGCGACCGCCTCGTTGAAGAAAAAATCTTCGTCCAATGCGAGGTGAGTAATCGCTGTCCTGATATCCAGAAGCTCTTTTTGGTTATAAGAGACGATGGCAGAAACATTATGTACAAAATAAATTACAAATAACGCGGAAAAACACACATAATAGTACAATTGGTTAGAGGGCTGTAAAACGGCAGCCATCTTCCCGGCGCTGTTTCACTAATAACATGGATACACTTCCCAACCACAACAGTCAGTGAGTATGTGATAAAGAGGTGGTCTCCTGGTACGTAGAACTACATACATCTCTGTGTCCTGAACCGCAAGATACATGGGTGTGTGTGTGTGTGTGTGTGTGTGTGTGTGTGTGTGTGTGTGTCCTGAGCGGATCCAGAAGATACATGTGTAGTAGAGCTCCGGGACTTTCATTCCATCTGAACGTCATTGATCAAGAACATAATAGGATATAGAGTACAATCCAAGTAAGCACTAGGACTGGGTTATTTAATGAAAATCTGCAGACTCCAATCTAGGCTGGGCAATTTCCCTGAACGTGTAGCAAGACAGAGACAGCGAGCCGACATTGATACATAGTATAAGAATAGAGGTATAGGAATGGTGAGAAAGAAAGAAAGAAAGAAAGAAAGAAAGAAAGAAAGAAAGAAAGAAAGAAAGAAAGAAAGAAAGAAAGAAAGAAAGAAAGAAAGAAAGAAAGAAAGAAAGAAAGAAAGAAAGAAAGAAAGAAAGAAAGAAAGACAGACAGACAGACAGACAGACAGACAGACAGACAGACAGACAGACAGACAGACAGAAAAAAAGACAGAAAGACAGAAAAAAAGACAGAAAGACAGACAGACAGAAAAACACTGAATCTGAATGAAGAAAATCCTGATGTCAAACTAAAGATTCCTTTAAGATTCCTTTATTTCTTTCAATTTCTCTCCTAATGTAAAATTAAAACATTCATACATTCTCAAAAAGGGTATCCACAATCTTTATTTATTTGGACATACATGTACAATATTCTGATTGGACAGAAAAATCCTATAGAATAGTTATGTTTTGATATTACCCAGCTGAATAAATTCCTCATCAGATATGATAATTTGTTGAATATTTATTTCCTTATATAATGCCTCATACAACGCTCTTGCCTCATAAAATGCTCTTGCCTCATACAATGCTCTTGCCTCATACATTGTCTAATAAATGTGTTAAGTGAATGTAAAATATAATAGGATGTGAAAATAAATCCCAGTACGGTGTACAATATCATATCGTATTGTATCCAAATAACTCCAGGACTCCATAATAATGATCTTGTATCCAGGATTCTAAAAGTAAGACTGAAACCATGATAACCTTCTAGAACCAATAATGCCATACAAAGAGTAGTCTCCTGTGACAGACTGTTAAGCATATTACATTTGGTTCCGGGTTCCAAGATTCTGGGTTCCGAGATTATACAAGGACAGCATGACACATTTATATCAACAGGAAGGATATGAAGTCATCAACTCAAACGTCCATACTTCCAAGCTTGTTTTGAAGTTTTTAATCGATTTCTCCAACAGACAAAAATGAATTAACACTGATAATAACCAATTTGTAAGAGCTGTATAGATGTTTTTTAAACATTATTTACATTCAAATCAAAGGCAAATAATACAAAGGTTTTTACGTAAATTGTTCGAAAAAATCTGCCATATTTATATAATCTATGATGTCGACTACCAGTACTTCATTTGAATAATATACACAATCCAACGGGAGGTTGAGAGCAGAAAAAAGGCTATCCCCGTCGTCATTGGTCCTGACATTGTGCGTGTTCGAGATTGGACTGCGCAGGATCACTGATCTACAAATCATCTTGCATCCCAAATAACTACACATTCTCTGAGCAAGCGAGAGATCAAGATGAGTGATTCTGCATTTGGCCCTTTGCTTAAACAGATCCCCACAAACACGCTCAAGACTTTCTCCCCTCCCTTTCTTCGCTCCTCTCTTATCCAAGGTAAGGGTGTTCGCTCTGGAAGTTGTAGTCCGGACACACTTTCTGAACCAGCTTATAATCGATGCTAAAGAAGGAGATGAAGATACAGATGACTTTGAAGGGTTTGGCGCAGAGCCAGGCAGAGTGGGACTGAGTGTGCTCTGAGAAACACGTCTGAGACGGGTCGTAGAGACAGGGCTTGGGCTTCTTGGAGCGGTTGGTCTTCTCATACTCCACCCGGCAGTTGAAGGTCTTTACCTCCTTGGGGTCGATGGTGGACTGGTGCGGGGTCTGTTGTTGAGTGATCTGGGTGTGGAGCTCAGGGTGGAGCTGGGCGTGGAGGCCCGGCTGGTGGTGCCGGAGAACCTCGAACTCCACTACTTTAGTTGGAGGGACGATACTCACGGAGACGTTACCGAGACTGGACGAGTTGTGGCGGAAGTAGACGGTGAACGTGCCGTTGATGTGGTCAATGATCTTTCCGGTGACCAAGACGCTGAACTTCATGGTCTTCACATTGAAGTAGAAATCCCCCCAGCCGAAGATCTTCTTGGTCTTCTGGGCCGTCTTCTGTGAGGGTTTGCGTTTGTTACGATAGCCTGTCTGGTCCAGGAGAAGAGACTGATTCCTGGCCCAGTCGTAAGGGTTGAGGAAGCTGTAGGTGGGGGTTTTCAGAGGGGGTTTCATGGGCGGGTTGCCGACCCCGTCCATGCCTGTGGAGAAGATGCGGGAGGTGGTTTGGTAAGGGGGTTTGACTCCCCCTGCGGTGCCTACGGCTCCCCCTCCCATGCCATACGGTAGGGTCTTCATCACTGAGCCTGCTGGACCTAGGTCTAGTCCTGTGTTGTCCTTGGCCACATGCTTCTCCAGTCCCTGCACCTGTGGAGAGAGATAGAGAGAAGGGAGAGGGAGAAGGAGAGAGAGAGGGGGGAGAGATAAAAGAGGGGGGAGAGAGAGGAGGGGATAAAGAGAGAGCGAAAGAGAGTTAGTGTCAAGGAGATGCAGAATCAAGGTTTCAACGAACAGTATTAATTATCATTCTCATGTCATATAGTATGTACAGGTAACTGCCAAAGTAAAGGAAACACCAACATAACGTTTCTTAATAGGGCATTGGGCCAACCACGAGCCGCAAGAACAACTTCGATGCACCTTGGCATGGATTCTACAAGTGTCTGGAACTCTGTTGGAGGGATGCGACACCGTTCTTCCACAAGAAATTCCATAATTTGGTGTTTTGTTGATTGTGGTGGAAAACTCTGTCTCAGGCGTTGAGATCTGGGTTGAGATCTGGTAACTAACACACACACACACACACATGTATTCACTCAGACAACTTCCAGACAGTCCTAGCAAAATTCTTGCTTGAAAAACTACTCTTTGATTACAAGCTATGTTTTATTAATTTTTTTGACCATTTTAATTGAAAACAATCACAGGAAGGTAGTTAATTGTTGTCAGGTGTCTTCATTTGAGGCCATCTGTCAGACTAACTAAATTATGGGGCGGCAGGTAGCTTAGTGGGTAAGAGCGTTGTGCCAGTAACCGAAAGGTCGCTGGTTCTAATCCCCGAGCCGACTAGGTGAAAAATCTGTCGATGTGCCCTTGAGCAAGGCACTTAACCCTAATTGCTCCTGTAAGTCGCTCTGGATAAGAGCGTCTGCTAAATGACTGTAAATGTAAATGTAACACAATTAAACTGTAGGTAGGTAGGCTATAGTGTAATTACAGCGCATGCTGTTACCCAGAAATGATTTGATATTGAATTAAAATGGCTGCATTGGACCTTTAATGTATACAATGACTGCATCACAAATGGCATCCTATCCCCTAAGTAGCGCACTACTAGGGCGGCAGGTAGCTTAGTGGGTAAGAGCGTTGTGCCAGTAACCGAAAGGTCGCTGGTTCTAATCCCTGAGCCGACTAGGTGAACAAATCTGTCGATGTGCCCTTGAGCAAGGCACTTAACCCTAATTGCTCCTGTAAGTCGCTCTGGATAAGAGCGTCTGCTAAATGATAAAAATAAAAAAAAATAAAAATAAATTGATCAGGGCCAATACTATAAAGGGGATACGGTGCTATTTTGTCTCGTGCAGCGAGCGGCAGCTGGCGCTACAGTGCTCCAGTGGTTCCCAACCGTTCTCTGCTACTCTACCACCAGCTGAACGTTGCTCTGCCTGAAGTACCCCTTCATGTACATTTTACCAGTAGGCCTATGGTCTCATACGTCTTCTCAAGTACCCCTAGTTGGGAACAACTACACTACTCAATACAGACCGTAATGTATTCACTCATTCAATTAATGAATCTATGATTGTATCCCAAATTGCACCCTATTCCCTATATAGTGCACTACTTTTGACCAGGGCCCATAGGGATTGGTCATAGGGTTCTGGTCAAAAGTAGTGCACTATATAGGGAATATAAGGTGCCATGTGGGACACAGCCATTCATTCAATTAATGTATCTATTTCTCCTACTTCATTAACAGAGGGCCTCAGAGGGCCGATTTGTAAGGTGAATTGATCAGAGGTGAAACAACTGGAAGTATATTGAGTGCTGGGTGAATCCATTATAAGACAGATGTTGACGAATGGCTATTGATCTGATAATGAGTTGCTGGTGGATTTTTAACAGGTGCTCGGATTCCCTGGGTGGTTCGCTGTGTGTGTGTGTGTGTGTGTGTGTGTGTGTGTGTGTGTGTGTGTGTGTGTGTGTGTGTGTGTGTGTGTGTGTGTGTGTGTGGTCCCCTGGGAGAGAGGAGGCCAGTGAACTCACAGAATCTAAATGAAAGTTTGCTATGGATGGGCTTGACTGTGAGATGACCAAGGAGGTATGTAAACACCATGTTGTTACATGGAAGGCACAGCAGTTGTATCCCGTAGGTAGGTAGGCTATAGTGTAATTACAGTGCATGTGGTTACATTGGACAGACAATATACAGTGGGGGAAAAAAAGTATTTAGTCAGCCACCAATTGTGCAAGTTCTCCCACTTAAAAAGATGAGAGAGGCCTATAATTTTCATCATAGGTACACGTCAACTATGACAGACAAATTGAGGAAAAAAAATCCAGAAAATCACATTGTAGGATTTTTTATGAATTTATTTGCAAATGATGGTGGAAAATAAGTATTTGGTCACCTACAAACAAGCAAGATTTCTGGCTCTCACAGACCTGTAACTTCTTCTTTAAGAAGCTCCTCTGTCCTCCACTCGTTACCTGTATTAATGGCACCTGTTTGAACTTGTTATCAGTATAAAAGACACCTGTCCACAACCTCAAACAGTCACACTCCAAACTCCACTATGGCCAAGACCAAAGAGCTGTCAAAGGACACCAGAAACAAAATTGTAGACCTGCACCAGGCTGGGAAGACTGAATCTGCAATAGGTAAGCAGCTTGGTTTTAAGAAATCAACTGTCGGAGCAATTATTAGGAAATGGAAGACATACAAGACCACTGATAATCTCCCTCGATCTGGGGCTCCACGCAAGATCTCACCCCGTGGGGTGAAAATGATCACAAGAACGGTGAGCAAAAATCCCAGAACCACACGGGGGGACCTAGTGAATGACCTGCAGAGAGCTGGGACCAAAGTAACAAAGCCTACCATCAGTAACACACTATGCCGCCAGGGACTCAAATCCTGCAGTGCCAGACGTGTCCCCCTGCTTAAGCCAGTACATGTCCAGGCCCGTCTGAAGTTTGCTAGAGTGCATTTGGATGATCCAGAAGAGGATTGGGAGAATGTCATATGGTCAGATGAAATCAAAATAGAACTTTTTGGTAAAAACTCAACTCGTCGTGTTTGGAGGACAAAGAATGCTGAGTTGCATCCAAAGAACACCATACCTACTGTGAAGCATGGGGGTGGAAACATCATGCTTTGGGGCTGTTTTTCTGCAAAGGGACCAGGACGACTGATCCGTGTAAAGGAAATAATGAATGGGGCCATGTATCGTGAGATTTTGAGTGAAAACCTCCTTCCACCAGCAAGGGCATTGAAGATGAAATGTGGCTGGGTCTTTCAGCATGACAATGATCCCAAACACACCTCCCGGGCAACGAAGGAGTGGCTTCGTAAGAAGCACTTCAAGGTCTTGGAGTGGCCTACCCAGTCTCCAGATTTCAACCCCATAGAAAATCTTTGGAGGGAGTTGAAAGTCTGTGTTGCCCAGCGACAGCCCCAAAACATCACTGCTCTAGAGGAGATCTGCATGGAGGAATGGGCCAAAATACCAGCAACAGTGTGTGAAGACTTACAGAAAACGTTTGACCTGTGTCATTGCCAACAAAGGGTATATAACAAAGTATTGAGAAACTTTTGTTATTGACCAAATACTTATTTTCCACAATAATTTGCAAATACATTCATAACAAATCCTACAATATGATTTTCTGGATTTTTTTTGTCATTTTGTCTGTCATAGTTGACGTGTACCTATGATGAAAATTACAGGCCTCTCTCATCTTTTTAAGTGGGAGAACTTGCATAATTGGTGGCTGACTAAATACTTTTTTTCCCCCACTGTATATCATGCATACATAGGTTTTAGGATCATTACAGTAATACACGTTGGCTATGCAATGAACGTACATGCAACACTTGCATGCAGAGACTAACCTACACTGACAGCCATGTCAGCAGTGTTGTCAGGTGTCTTCATGTGAGGCCATCTGTCAGACTAACACAATTAGACTGCATTATTAGGCCTAATCATCACAGGTCTCTCTGACAGCATGGTGTTATGCAGAGACACCATGGTGGTGGTGGTGATGGTGGTGATGGTGATGGTGGTGGTGGTGGTGATGGTGGTGGTGGTGGTGGTGGTGGTGGTGGTGGTGTGTGTGTGTGTGTGTGTGTGTGTGTGTGTGTGTGTGTGTGTGTGTGTGTGTGTGTGTGTGTGTGTGTGTGTGTGTGTGTGTGTGTGTGTGTGATGATCATAGCGTTATTATGTTATTATGGCTCTGTGATCATCACACCACCATGGAACCTGAACCCTACTACACCTCAAGACCACGCTGGGTTTTAGGGGTCAGCGAAACCACACACACACACACACACACACACACACACACACACACTCTTACACACACACACACACACACACACACACACACACACACACACACACACACACACGGGAGGAAAGGGAGGTTTATATACTGTGTAAACTGTTGCTAGTGTTGACTCATTCTAATTTGAGACACAACTTGTTTGTGTATATACACAGTACACTAATTATTATTAACTAACTGGTTCCACAGCCTTTTTTAGTTTACTCAATATTGTGTTACCTGAACTTAACATTATTATTTTTGGCATCTTACCTAAAAAAAAAACAACAGTGTGGAACTAGTTACACACACAGCACTGTAATAACATACAATGATTTCAACTGACGTATTTGACGGACTTTGACATACATTGTGCATGTTCATTTATGCAGTAATTATTATTCAACAAGTCCTCATCTAGGACTTGAACTCACAACCTCTTGGTTCATGGCATTCCGAACTTCCTGCTGTGCCACCACGTCTGTATTAATAATCAATTAATCGGACTATTCTCTAATCATTGATTATTCTCTTATTTGAGCAATTGTAGGTTTTTCTGTTTAATGTTTAATGTTACTCCTTAATCACTATGATAAATAAAATCATTTTTCTTGAGTGACATTTTAACAGAGCTGAGATTTACTTTGAAGTGCAAAGTGCAGCAATACAGGTGAAATCAGTTATTGACACCGACATGGTGGCAGAATATTTAGTTCATACAACTAGATTTTTTTTTACTGTGTATTTTCCAATTATCACAGACTGGAAAAATCCAGAACAGTGGAGGTACATAAAGCTTAATTAGCTCCATAAATACATATAAAGTAATTTCACAGTACCGTTAAAATACTTTTCATTTTCTCTGACAGAAATAGATGTAACTTCCCACTGTTCTTCACATCAACCCAATAATCACAAGACTGAGTTCACCTCTGAGACAGGTCCATTAAAGTAATGCATCTGTGTTATTTGGCATAGCACAACACTGAGTGTACAAAACATTAAGAACACCTTCCTAATGTACAGTTGCATCCTCCCCCCTTTATGCCCTCAGAACTGCCTCAATTCGTCGAGGCATGTCGAAAGCGAACAGCCTCAATTCGCAGAGGCATGTCGAAAGCGAACAGCCTCAATTCGCCGAGTCATGTCGAAAGCGTTCCACAGGGATGCTTGCCCTATGTTGACTCCAACGCTTCCCACAGTTGTGTCAAGTTGGTTGGATGTCCTTTTGGTGGGGGACCATTCTTGATACATACGGGAAACTGTTGAGCGCGAAAAACCCAGCAGTGTTGCAGTTCTTGACACAAACCAGTGCGCCTGGCACCTACTACCATACCCCGTTCAAAGGCACTTAAATATTTTGTCTTGCCCATTCACCCTCTGAATGGCACACATACACAATCCAAGTCTCAATTGTCTCAATGCTTAAAAATCCTTCTTTAACCTGTCTCCTCCCCTTCATCTACACTGATTGAAGTGGATTTAACAAGTGACATCAATAAGGGATCATAACTTTCACCTGGAGCAGGTATCCTTAATGTTTTGTATACTCTGTATATAGTGCAACAGTAATAGGTCAATAACCTTTCACTGCTAAGACGATTTATGCAAGATCCCCCCCCCTCTCTCTCTCCTCCCATTTATTCGTCTGTTTTCTTTTGGGGGGAGGGGGATTCTGAAGATGGAGTGATTTTTCTGGTCAAATCTTTTATACATGTATGACAGGCAATTTAACAGGAAAACAATTGGATTAGCAGGCGGGAGAGGAAGCTGAGGACAAATGTTATCGCTATAGAGGAGAGATGAGAGGAGCAAGAACACCTTCTCTAGGGGACGTTGAAACATTAGTCCTTTAACTTCATCTGGTGGGTCTATGAGCAAAAAACACCTTAACACGTTGTTTAGTAAAAGAGGAAACAGAACAAGGTTGATGTAAAGAGCAGCGTGGGGCAGCGTGGGGCAGCGTGGAGCAGCGTGGGGCAGCGTGGAGCAGCGTGGGGCAGCGTGGAGCAGCGTGGACCAGCGTGGGGCAGCGTGGGCCAGCGTGCAGCAGCGTGGGGCAGCGTGGGGCAGCGTGGGGCAGCGTGGACCAGCGTGGGGCAGCGTGGAGCAGCGTGGGGCAGCGTGGAGCAGTGTGGGGCAGCGTGGAGCAGCGTGGGGCAGCGTGGAGCAGCGTGGAGCAGCGTGGGGCAGCGTGGAGCAGCGTGGGGCAGCGTGGGGCAGCGTGGAGCAGTGTGGAGCAGCGTGGGGCAGCGTGGAGCAGCGTGGGGCAGCGTGGGGCAGCGTGGAGCCGCGTGGAGCAGCGTGGGGCAGCGTGGAGCAGCGTGGGGCAGCGTGGGGCAGCGTGGAGCAGCGTGGGGCAGCGTGGAGCAGCGTGGGGCAGCGTGGAGCAGCGTGGGGCAGCGTGGAGCAGCGTGGAGCAGCGTGGAGCAGCGTGGGGCAGCGTGGGGCAGCGTGGAGCAGCGCCGCAATGCGTTATATTTGACAGAGAATGGTGCAGCAGAAGCAACTCCTTTGTTTGCTGCTCTTTTGTCCGCTTGAGAGCAGAGTACCCCGCTTAAAGTATTCATGTTTCAGAGGTAGCCGTTCTAAGTGCATACCAAGGGCCTTGGTCAAAAGTAGTGCACTTTATAGGGAATAGGGTGCGATTTGGGCTACATCCGCAGTAATTGGAGAGTGAGAGTATGTTCGATGAAGCAGGAAGAAGATGGGTTCATACTAACTTATCAAATGCTAGGGGGTTAAGGTGTCAGGTGGAATTGACCTCTGAACTGTCAATGACAGTTAAGATTTATTTTCATGTTAGGAAGCGTTGGATCAATGAGCTGGCTGCTCTGGTCCTCTGATCCATCTAGTTCACTCACATTATCCTTTAAAACGTATCCTCCTCTTAGAGTGCGTGTGAGTGTGTGTGTGTGTGTGTGTGTGTGTGTGAGTGTGTGTGTGTGTGTGTGTGTGTGTGTGTGTGCGCTCGGCCAGAGGATGTGGCCTTCCAACGTCTGACACGGCTCTCTCTCCAAGTGTAATAGGAGAATAAATATGTGTGTATGTCTCTCTCTCTCTCTCTCTCTCTCTCTCTCTCTCTCTCTCTCTCTCTCTCTCTCTCTCTCTCTCTCTCTCTCTCTCTCTCTCTCTCTCTCTCTCTCTCTCTCTCTCTCTCTCTCTCTCTCTCTCTCTCTCTCTCTCTCTCTCTCTCTCTCTGAGGAGTGATAATAGGAGGATGAGTGCCACCAGGCTGTTGGTTTGTTTAATTTGAGTTTTATTTCAGATAATCAATTTATTTATATCTCTCCCCCTGCCCTCTTCTCGACCATTGATCTGCTGTTACTGAGTGGAGTCAAATGGACATTCCTCCTCCCACGTCCACACACACACACACACACACACAGTCTTGCGCAGCTAACCTTGTGGGGACATACAATTCAGTCCCATTCAAAATCCTATTTTACCTAACCCCTAACCCTAAACCTAACCCTAACCAGTACCCTTACCCTTACCCTAACCCTAACCCTTGCTCCTAACCCTAACCCTAAAACTAACCCTAGCTCCTAACCCTAAACCTAATTCTAACCTTAACCCTAAACCCCCTAGAAATAGCATTTGACCTAGTGGGGACCAACAAAATGTCCCCAGTTGGTCAAATTTCTCTTGGTTTATTATTCTTGTGGGCACTTCTGGTTAAACACGTCCACACACACACAGACACACACACACACACACACACACACACACACACACACACACACACACACACACACACACACTTACCACCCCACATACAATAGAGATGAGCACTGGGCTGAATGGAGTTTAGATTCTTCACTTTCTGCTCACTCCACATATAACTCTTATTGTGTCCGCTGTGAGCGGGCAGTCTTTTAGATTCGGTAGCTATATTTAAACATTTTAGCTTTTTGCTCGCTCTATTGTTTGATTTCCTCTCAACTGAAAATGTTTTGATAATCCCTTTAGTTCTGAATTGCACCAACGAATTGAGGCAACAACATTCATCTATCAGGCAAGGAAGGAATCATTCTGTGAGACAGAATCCAAAATACGACACTTGTAAATAACCGTTACTATGACACTACAATACAATACTCTTTAGCTACACTTGTTGTAAACAAACGTTGCTTTAAACTAGAAGTAGGATCTAAAATTATCATCACAAATGGAACTGGCACAGATGTGTAAGTCTTGATTAGTGTACTGCTGTTAGCTAGCTGCCTGGACAGGCCTACAGTGAGGGAAAAAAGTATTTGATCCCCTGCTGATTTTGTACGTTTGCCCACTGACAAAGAAATGATCAGTCTATCATTTTAATGGTAGGTTTATTTGAACAGTGAGAGACAGAATAACAACAACAAAATCCAGAAAAACGCATGTCAAAAATGTTATACATTGATTTGCATTTTAATGAGGGAAATAAGTATTTGACCCCCTCTCAATCAGAAAGATTTCTGTCTTAATGAGGGAAATTGCTTCTGTGGACAGGTGTCTTTTATACAGGTAACGAGCTGAGATTAGGAGCACACTCTTAAAGGGAGTGCTTCTAATCTCAGCTTGTTACCTGTATAAAAGACACCTATCCACAGAAGCAATCAATCAATCAGATTCCAAACTCTCCACCATGGCCAAGACCAAAGAGCTCTCCAAGGATGTCAGGGACAAGATTGTAGACCTACACAAGGCTGGAATGGGCTACAAGACCATCGCCAAGCAGCTTGGTGAGAAGGTAACAACAGTTGGTGCGATTATTCGCAAATGGAAGAAACACAAAATAACTTTCAATCTCCCTCGGCCTGGGGCTCCATGCAAGATCTCACCTCGTGGAGTTGCAATGATCATGAGAACGTTGAGGAATCAGCCCAGAACTACACAGGAGGATCTTGTCAATGATCTCAAGGCAGCTGGGACCATAGTCACCAAGAAAACAATTGGTAACACACTACGCCGTGAAGGACTGAAATTCTGCAGTGCCCGTAAGGTCCCCCTGCTCAAGAAAGAACATATACAGGCCCGTCTGAAGTTTGCCAATGAACATCTGAATGATTCAGAGGAGAACTGGGTGAAAGTGTTGTGGTCAGATGAGACCAAAATCGAGCTCTTTGGCATCAACTAAACTCGCCGTGTTTGGAGGAGGAGGAATGCTGCCTATGACCCCAAGAACACCATCCCCACCGTCAAACATGGAGGTGGAAACATTACGCTTTGGGGGTGTTTTTCTGCTAAGGGGACAGGACAACTTCACCACATCAAAGGGACGATGTTACGGGGCCATGTACCGTCAAATCTTGGGTGAGAACCTCCTTCCCTCAGCCAGGGCATTGAAAATGGGTCGTGGATGGATATTCCAGCATGACAATGACCCAAAACACACGGCCAAGGCAACAAAGGAGTGGCTCAAGAAGAAGCACATTAAGGTCCTGGAGTGGCCTAGCCAGTCTCCAGACCTTAATCCCATAGAAAATCTGTGGAGGGAGCTGAAGGTTCGAGTTGCCAAACGTCAGCCACGAAACCTTAATGACTTGGAGAAGATCTGCAAAGAGGAGTGGAACAAAATCCCTCCTGAGATGTGTGCAAACCTGGTGGCCAACTACAAGAAACGTCTGACCTCTGTGATTGCCAAAAAGGGTTTTGCCACCAAGTACTAAGTAATGTTTTGCAGAGGGGTCAAATACTTATTTCCCTCATTAAAATGCAAATCAATTTATAACATTTTTGACATGCGTTTTTTCTGGATTTTTTTGTTATTCTGTCTCTCACTGTTCAAATTAACCTACTATTAAAATTATAGACTGATCATGTCTTTGTCAGTGGGCAAACGTACAAAATCAACAGGAGATCAAATACTTTTTTCCCTCACTGTATATGATGTGAGATAAAACCATCTTATTACCATGGCGATAAGCTTGAAAGGAGTAGAATATAAAACTGAAGTTACAGCATTGTACGGGTCACACACAGGATGACAGAGGCTGTTTTCAGTTAAAAGGCTTAATTTTTTATTATGAATTTTTTAAAAGAATTATATTGTTTTCACTCCATAGTTTGGTGGTGGTGGCGTTTCAGTGTACTGCCAAGACATGTTCCATTTCATGAAGACACACAGGTTGCTTTCCAAATGGCACCCTATTCCCCATAGGGTTTGACAATAGTGCACTGTGTAGGGGATAGGGTGCCATTTGGGACATACTGCATATACAGACACAGGGCGAGGATGTATCCATCCATTCTATTTTGACAATGATCACATAACAAAATAAGAAACTTGTTTTTATTTCCCTTCCCCCAAAAAAATAATAATAATAAGAAGAAGAAGAAGAAGAAGAAGAAGAAGAAGAAGAAGAAGAAGAAGAAGAAGAAGAAGAAGAAGAAGAAGAAATTACATTTAATTACAGAGAACAAAATAAAGCCCCAAGGAAAAGAGATAAACCAGCGGGGGAAAATTAGGGAAAAGAGAGAGAGAGGGAGAACAGAAGAGAAAAGGCAGTAAAAGTGATTTGTCAGTCCGGAGGTGTAGCTGGATTATGATGAAAATGAAAGGCACTGAGTCAGGGAGTATCAGAGAGCAGCAGCAGATATCACACAACCACAGTAAGGGGTGCGGGGGACGATGGAACTGAGAGAACAAATTAGTGGAGGAGTGGAGGGAAGAGGGAGGGAGGTGGGGAGGGAGGGGGAGAGAGCGAGAGAGAGAGAGAGAGAGAGAGAGAGAGAGAGAGAGAGAGAGAGAGAGAGAGAGAGAGAGAGAGAGAGAGAGAGAGAGGTCTAATAAGACATACAAGACAATATGAAGAGTGTCAGAGAAAGAAAGAAAGAAAGGAGGTGAGGTGAAATGAACACAGTATACTGCACACTGCCTTCAGTATTCAGACCCCTTGACTTTTTCCACAATTTGTTATGTTACAGCTTTATTCTAAAATGTATTAAATAAATACAAATCCTCATCAATCTACACCAAATACCTCATAATGACAAAGCGAAAACAAATTTTTTGAAATACAATTTATAAAAAATTTAAAAACAGAAATATCTTATTTACATAAGTATTCAGACCCTTTGCTATGAGACTCGAAATTGAGTCCAGGTGCATCCTGTTTCCATTGATCATCCTTGAGATGTTTCTACAAATTGATTGGAGTCCACCTGTGGTAAATGTAATTGATTGGACATGGTTTGGAAAGGCACCCACCTATCTATATAAGGTCCCACAGTTGACAGTGCATGTCAGAGCAAAAACCAAGCCATGAGGTCGAAGGAATTGTCCGTAGAGCTCCGAGACAGGATTGTGTCGATGGGAAGGGTACCAAAAGATTCTGCAGAATTGAAGTTCCTCAAGAACACAGTTGTCTCCATCATTCTTAAACGGAAGAAGTTTTGAACCACTAAGACTCTTCCTAGAGCTGGCCGCCCAGCCAAACTAAGCAATTGGGAGAGAAGGGCCTTGGTCAGGGAGGTGACCAAGATCCCGATGATCACTCTGACAGAGCTCTAGAGTTCCTCTGTGGAGATGGGAGAACCTTCCAGAAGGACAACCATCTCTGCAGCATTCCACCAGTCAGACCTTTATGGTAGAGTGGCCAGACGGAAGCCACTCCTCAGTAAAAGGCACATGACAGCCTGCTTGGAGTTTGCCAAAAGTCACTTAAAGACTCTCAGACCATGAGAAACAAGATTCTCTGGTCTGATAAAACCAAGATTGAACTCTTTGGACTGAATGCCAAGCGTCACGTCTGGAGGAAACCTGGGGGTGTTTTTCAGCGGCAGGGACTGGGAGACTAGTCAGGGTCGAGGGAAAGATGAACGGAGCAAAGTACAGAGAAATCCTTGATAAAAACCTGCTCCAGAGCGCTCAGGACCTCAGACTGGGGGCGAAGGATCCCCTTCCAACAGGACAACGACCCTAAGCACACAGCCAAAACAACATCTCTGGAGAGACCTGAAAATAGCTGTGCAGCGACTCTCCCCATCCAACCTGACAGAGCTTGAGAGGATATGCAGAGAAAAATGGGAGAAACTCCCCAAATACAGGTGTTCCAAGCTTGTAGCGTCATACCCAAGAAGACTCAAGGCTGTAAACGCTGAAAAGTACTGAGTAAAGGGTCTGAATATTTATGTAAATGTATTATTTCAGTTTTTTATTTTTAATATGTGCAAACATTTCTAAAAAACAGTTTTTGCTTTGTCATTATGATGAGGGAAAAACCAATTTAATCCATTTTATAATAAAGATGTAACGTAACAAAATGTGCACTGAATGCACTGTACATAGGACACAGAGAGAGATAATAAGATCATAACAAGAGAGAGATTAGGATCTCTTCAGACCATAAAGAATGCATCCCTAGCTTCTACAGCAGCAATACCATTTAAGGAGACTAGTTCTGGAGGACTGAGAGGCATAGTCAATAATAATGGATGTGTAATTCAGATTTGATCCTTTAAAACCAGCTGCTTGACCATTAGGTATAATGGCTGGTTGATTCGAAGCACACCGTGTGCCTTTCATCAATGAGAAACAAATGAAAAACAGTACACTTATGCCTGTATATTTTCTCTTTGCGTTCCTCTGTTTGGACTGTACACAATTATTTGTTTGTCTGCCTAGCTTTCACACAGTTACATATAAACAGAAGAAAAAAAAAAGAAGAAAAAAAAAAGATATGTAACGAATGAATGAATAAGAACAATATAGCATGTTATATAATAATGCCTGTTTAGTATGATTGAAGCCTTCCTTTCCATCCACACCATTGTCTTAGTAGACTGGTTTATCTACACTATGCAGTGGGTGTTGTATATTACCATGACTGTAGCAGGTGGCACTAAGGCTTGAACAAGAAATACAAATTAATCTTGTGTCCGTTAGAATGTCATCTTCCCTTTTGAAATGAATGATATTGTATTTTCTACCCTTTAAAAACGTAACCTCCAGATTCTGAACGGGATCCAAGACGCACACACTTAATTCACAGACAAAGTTATCTCCTCTACGGTGGATCTTGCAGGCTGGCTTGGTCTGCGTTGTGTTTTGGCAGTATGGCAGGACAGGACATAGAGAGACTGAAGGTATCTCTCTAACAGGGCTGGAGCGTTAGGATACACTTCCCTGGACTGGAGCTCTCCTTACTATTCTACAGTTCCCCTGTAGACTCACTCTATCGCTGTGCTGTTACATTTTAGTCATTTAGCAGACGCTCTTATCCAGAGCGACTTACAGTTAGTGATTACATATTATTTTTTTATACTGGCCCCCGTGGGAATCGAACCCACAACCCTGGCGTTGCAAACTCCATGCTCTATCAACTGAGCTACATCCCTGCCGGCCATTCCCTCCCCTACCCTGGGCAAATTGTGCGCCGCCCATGAGTCTCCCGGTCACGGCCGGCTGCGACAGAGCCTGGATTCGAACCAGGATCTCTAGTGGCACAGCTAGCACTGCGATGCAGTTCTTAGACCACTGCGCCACTCAGGAGCTCATGCTACAATCATCTTCTGGACCAGTGATTCTCAATGGACTCCCAGGACTGCACATATTTGTTCTAGCCCAGCACTAACACACCCGATCAACAAATCAACTATTCAGCAAGCCCCTCAGCAGATATCATCTAGCAGACATAAATGTATAGAAATCTGGAACCTCTGTAAGGTGCTGTAGGCCCTGGCGATATTGACCAATAACTGGAAGAGGTGATGCAGTGTCACAGCTTTACAGATACATCTACTATCTACAGGAAGAATGGATTTATTTCAGCCAGGTAACGATGACATCATATTGAATACTCTAAGAGTTAGAGGGTTAACGGCAGTATACTACAGGTAACGATGACATCATATTGAATACTCTAAGAGTTAGAGGGTTAACGGCAGTATACTACAGGTAACGATGACATCATATTGAATACTCTAAGAGTTAGAGGGTTAACGGCAGTATACTACAGGTAACGATGACATCATATTGAATACTCTAAGAGTTAGAGGGTTAACGGCAGTATACTACAGGTAACGATGACATCATATTGAATACTCTAAGAGTTAGAGGGTTAACGGCAGTATACTACAGGTAACGATGACATCATATTGAATACTCTAAGAGTTAGAGGGTTAACGGCAGTATACTACAGGTAACGATGACATCATATTGAATACTCTAAGAGTCAGAGGGTTAACGGCAGTATACTACAGGTAACGATGACATCATATTGAATACTCTAAGAGTCAGAGGGTTAACGGCAGTATACTACAGGTATCGATGACATCATATTGAATACTCTAAGAGTCAGAGGGTTAACGGCAGTATACTACAGGTAACGATGACATCATATTGAATACTCTAAGAGTTAGAGGGTTAACGGCAGTATACTACAGGTAACGATGACATCATATTGAATACTCTAAGAGTTAGAGTGTTAACGGCAGTATACTACAGGTATCGATGACATCATATTGAATACTCTAAGAGTTAGAGGGTTAACGGCAGTATACTACAGGTAACGATGACATCATATTGAATACTCTAAGAGTTAGAGGGTTAACGGCAGTATACTACAGGTAACGATGACATCATATTGAATACTCTAAGAGTTAGAGGGTTAACGGCAGTATACTACAGGTAACGATGACATCATATTGAATACTCTAAGAGTTAGAGGGTTAACGGCAGTATACTACAGGTAACGATGACATCATATTGAATACTCTAAGAGTCAGAGGGTTAACGGCAGTATACTACAGGTAACGATGACATCATATTGAATACTCAAAGAGTTAGAGGGTTAACGGCAGTATACTACAGGTAACGATGACATCATATTGAATACTCTAAGAGTTAGAGGGTTAACGGCAGTATACTACAGGTAACGATGACATCATATTGAATACTCTAAGAGTTAGAGGGTTAACGGCAGTATACTACAGGTAACGATGACATCATATTGAATACTCTAAGAGTTAGAGGGTTAACGGCAGTATACTACAGGTATCGATGACATCATATTGAATACTCTAAGAGTTAGAGGGTTAACGGCAGTATACTACAGGTAACGATGACATCATATTGAATACTCTAAGAGTTAGAGGGTTAACGGCAGTATACTACAGGTAACGATGACATCATATTGAATACTCTAAGAGTTAGAGGGTTAACGGCAGTATACTACAGGTAACGATGACATCATATTGAATACTCAAAGAGTTAGAGGGTTAACGGCAGTATACTACAGGTAACGATGACATCATATTGAATACTCTAAGAGTTAGAGGGTTAACGGCAGTATACTACAGGTAACGATGACATCATATTGAATACTCTCTAACTCTCCTTCCAGACTCACATTAAGAATCTCCAATCCAAAGTTAAATCTAGAATCGGTTTCCTATTTCGCAACAAAGCCTCCTTCACTCATGCTGCCAAACATGCCCTCGTAAAACTGACTATCCTACCGATCCTTGACTTCGGCGATGTCATTTACAAAATAGCCTCCAACACTCTACTCAGCAAATTGGATGTTGTCTATCACAGTGCCATCCGTTTTGTCTCCAAAGCCCCATATAATACCCACCACTGTGACCTGTACGCTCTTGTTGGCTGGTCCTCACTACATATTCGTCGCCAAACCCACTGGCTCCAGGCCATCTATAAATCACTGCTAGGCAAATCCCCGCCTTATCTTAGCTCATTGGTCACCATAGCAACACCCACCCGTAGTCTGCGCTCCAGCGGGTATATCTCACTGGTCATCCCCAAAGCCAACACCTCCTTTGGCCGCAATTCCTTCCAGTTCTCTGCTGCCAATGACTGGAACAAATTGCAAAAATCTCTGAAGCTGGAGACACTTATCTCCCTCACTAACTTTAAGCATCAGTTGTCAGAGCAGCTTACCGATCACTGCACCTGTACACAGCCCATCTGAAATTAGCCCGCCCAACTACCTCATCCCTATATTGTTATTTATTTTGCTCATCTGTACCCCAGTATCTCTATTTGCACATCATCTCTTGCACATCATTCCAGTGTTAATACTAAATTGTAATTATTTTGCACTATAGCCTATTTTATTGCCTTACCTCCATAACTTGCTAAATTTGCACACTGTATATTAATTGTATTTCTGTTGTATTTTTTTTGATTTTTGTTTTGTTTTACCCCATATGTAACTCTGTGTTGTTGTTTTTATCGCACTGCTTTGCTTTATCTTGGCCAGGTCGCAGTTGTAAATGAGAACTCGTTCTCAACTGGTTTACCTGGTTAAATAAAGGTGAAATAAAAATAAATAAAAAATACTCTAAGAGTTAGAGGGTTAACGGCAGTATACTACAGGTAACGATGACATCATATTGAATACTCTAAGAGTTAGAGGGTTAACGGCAGTATACTACAGGTAACGATGACATCATATTGAATACTCTAAGAGTTAGAGGGTTAACGGCAGTATACTACAGGTAACGATGACATCATATTGAATACTCTAAGAGTTAGAGGGTTAACGGCAGTATACTACAGGTAACGATGACAACATATTGAAAACTGTAAGTGACTAGAAGCAGTTCAGAGTTTTCTCTTCATGGGAAGGAAGCTTTCGCTCATCAATCAACACAGTAATACGATGTTTGGGGAAAATTCAGCATTTGTGTGTGTGTCTCTTGTTCTGGACAAGATAAATACCTATGTAAGGATGCTGTTCATCGACTACAGCTCAGCCTTCAACACCATAGTGCCCTCCAAGCTCATCTCTAAGCTCAGGGCCCTGGGTCTGAACCCCGCCCTGTGCAACTGGGTCCTAGACTTCCTGACGGGCCACCTCCAGGTGTAGAAGGTAGGCAACAACACCTCCGCCACAGTGATCCACAACACGGGGGCCCCTCAGGGGTGTGTGCTCAGCCCCCTCCTCTACTCAGTTTGCTGATGATACAACAGTGGTAGGCCTGATTACCAACAACGATGAGACAGCCTTCAGGGAGGAGGTGAGAGCCCTGGCGGAGTGGTGCCTGGAAAATAACCTCTTCCTCAATGTCAACAAAATGAAGGAGCTGATCGTGGACTACAGGAAACAGCAGAGAGAGCACGCACCCATCCACATCGATGGGGCCGCAGTGGAGAGGGTCAAAAGCTTCAAGTTCCTCGGCGTGCACATCACTGAGGACCTGAAATGTTCCCTCCACACAGACAGTGTGGTGAAGAAGGCGCAACAGCGCCTCTACAACCTCAGGAGACTGAATAAATTTGGCTTGGCCCCTAAGACCCTCACAACTTCTACAGATGCACCATCCAGATAATTCTGTCGGGCTGTATCACCGCCTGGATGGCAACTGCGCCGCCCCACAACAGCTGGCGCCCTCCAGAGGGTGGTGCGGTCTGCCCAACGGCACACTGCCTGCCCTCTAGGACATCTAAAACACCCGATGTCACAGGAAGGACAAGAAGATCATCAAGGACCTCAGCCTCCCGAGCCACGGCCTGTTCACCCCGCTACCATCTAGAAGGCGGAGACAGTACAGGTGCATCCAAGCTGGGACCGAGAGACTGATAAACAGCTTCTATCTCCAGGCCATCAGACTGTTAAACACTCACCACTAGCCGGACTGTGATTGGGACTGTGACTGGGACTGTGACTGGGACTGTGACTGAGAATGGGACTGTGACTGGGACTGTGACTGAGAATGGGACTGTGACTGTGACTGTGACTGAGACTGTGACTGAGAATGGGACTGTGCATGCATGATGCAGCAGAAGCAGAGCCATCAGAACTTTTCTTCTTTCTTTCAGGATGAACTTTAGTGACCGATAGATCAGCGATCAGTAAGCAATCATCTATCTATCTCTCAGATCAGCATGCTCCGCTCGGGTGGCGGTTGGGTGGGTGGACTATGATGTCTTCACTGATGCCGCTTTACCTTGATCAATCATACTGTTCTCAGAGGAGAAAGACGGAGAGAGGGAGGATGAGGAGAGAAAGAGGGGGATGGAGGCAGAGAGAGCGAGGCAGAGGGAAGAGGTGGGGGGGGGGGGGGGGGGGGGGGGGGGGGGGGGGGCATCTCTTTTGCATGCCGGATGGCAGGCAATACATCAAAAGATGACAGCTTTCCCATTCTTCTTTAAATAAGAGTGGCAAGACTCCTGGCTGTGCTTTAAGTTTAATCATTCATCTAAATAAGTTGCAGAGAGAAACTCTCGGAGCTGGAGGCTAGAAGC